>NC_139517.1:61356359-61474859 GCF_947247035.1 Vipera ursinii | reverse complement strand
GGTTTCTGCCCAACTGTCAACTCGTGGTAAAACAAACAAACAAACAGAAAGCCCTTGCCTCTGGTTCCTGAGGAAAGAAAAAGTTGAGGGAGAAGTGGAGAACATTCCCTTCTTCATTGAAAGCTGAAAGCAACGCGCTGCAAAATTCTCTCTCTCTCTCTCTCTCCCTCCCTCCCTCCCTCCCTTCCTCCACACACACACATTCTTCGGTAAAGAGATTCACTCGATCCATGGTTTCAAGGTTGGGGTAGAGAAGTCCCGGTTTATTTCAAGAAACCGGGGTGGTTTATGAGCCTATAGATTTTAGACTTTGCATCTTGTTTTGCTTCCTCGGTTCCCACGAAGCCCGAAACTCTTTTTTTTCCCCCTCTGGTTTCTGCCCAACTGTCAACTCGTGGTAAAAACAAACAAACAAACAGAAAGCCCTTGCTTCTGGTTCCTGAGGAAAGAAAAAGTTGAGGGAGAAGTGGAGAACATTCCCTTCTTCGTTGAAAGCTGAAAGCAAACGCGCTGCAAAATTCTCTCTCTCTCTCTCTCTCTCTCTCTCTCTCTCTCTCTCTCCCTCCCTCCCTCCCTTCCTCCACACACACACATTCTTCGATAAAGAGATTCACTCGATCCATGGTTTCAAGGTTGGGGTAGAGAAGTCCCGGTTTATTTCAAGAAACCGGGGTGGTTTATGAGCCTATAGATTTTAGACTTTGCATCTTGTTTTGCTTCCTCGGTTCCCACGAAGCCCGAAACTCTTTTTTTTCCCCCTCTGGTTTCTGCCCAATTGTCAACTCGTGGTAAAACAAACAAACAAACAGAAAGCCTTGCCTCTGGTTCCTGAGGAAAGAAAAAGTTGAGGGAGAAGTGGAGAACATTCCCTTCTTCGTTGAAAGCTGAAAGCAAATGCGCTGCAAAATTCTCTCTCTCTCTCTCTCTCTCTCTCTCTCTCTCCCTCCCTCCCTCCCTCCCTTCCTCCACACACACACATTCTTCGGTAAAGAGATTCACTCGATCCATGGTTTCAAGGTTGGGGTAGAGAAGTCCCGGTTTATTTCAAGAAACCGGGGTGGTTTATGAGCCTATAGATTTTAGACTTTGCATCTTGTTTTGCTTCCTCGGTTCCCACGAAGCCCGAAACTCTTTTTTTCCCCCTCTGGTTTCTGCCCAACTGTCAACTCGTGGTAAAACAAACAAACAAACAGAAAGCCCTTGCCTCTGGTTCCTGAGGAAAGAAAAAGTTGAGGGAGAAGTGGAGAACATTCCCTTCTTCGTTGAAAGCTGAAAGCAAACGCGCTGCAAAATTCTCTCTGTCTCTCTCTCTCTCTCTCTCTCCCTCCCTCCCTCCCTCCCTTCCTCCACACACACACATTCTTCGGTAAAGAGATTCACTCGATCCATGGTTTCAAGGTTGGGGTAGAGAAATCCCGGTTTGTTTCAAGAAACCGGGGTGGTTTATGAGCCTATAGATTTTAGACTTTGCATCTTGTTTTGCTTCCTCGGTCCCACGAAGCCCGAAACTCTTTTTTTTCCCCCTCTGGTTTCTGCCCAACTGTCAACTCGTGGTAAAACAAACAAACAAACAGAAAGCCCTTGCCTCTGGTTCCTGAGGAAAGAAAAAGTTGAGGGAGAAGTGGAGAACATTCCCTTCTTCGTTGAAAGCTGAAAGCAAACGCGCTGCAAAATTCTCTCTCTCTCTCTCTCTCTCTCTCTCTCTCTCTCTCCCTCCCTCCCTTCCTCCACACACACACATTCTTCGGTAAAGAGATTCACTCGATCCATGGTTTCAAGGTTGGGGTAGAGAAATCCCGGTTTGTTTCAAGAAACCGGGGTGGTTTATGAGCCTATAGATTTTAGACTTTGCATCTTGTTTTGCTTCCTCGGTTCCCACGAAGCTGAAAGCAAACGCGCTGCAAAATTCTCTCTCTCTCTCTCTCTCTCTCTCTCTCTCTCTCTCTCTCTCTCTCTCTCTCTCTCTCTCTCTCTCTCTCTCTCTCTCTCTCTCTCTCTCTCTCTCTCTCTGGTGTGTTATCTCGAACCAGATGGGATGGCAAAGTCAAATGCAAATGGGGATCTTGCAGATCTTGCCCTGCCTTTCCCCCCACGGTTACCTTCTGTTCTTGATGAGCTCACGAGTGCTCAAGGACAAAACAGGGCTGGGCAGAGCCGGCAGTTAAAAATAGGATGCAGATAAAAGGAAAGGTAAGGAGGGGTTCAGGTTGAGAGGAGAGGCTGCGTAGCCTTAGTGTAACTCCTGTGTGGGCTGACTGGGTTGCCTCCGATGGGCTCTGACAGTGGAACAGAATGGAATAGAAAATATGGAATGGATTGGAACAGAACGTAGAACAGAACAGAACAGAACAGAATAGAATAGAATAGAATAGAAATATAGAAAGTGAATAGAATAGAATAGAAATATAGAAAGTGAATAGAATAGAATAGAAATATAGAAAGTGAATAGAATAGAATAGAATAGAAATGTAGAAAGTGAATAGAATAGAATAGAATAGAATAGAAATATAGAAAGTGAATAGAATAGAATAGAATAGAATAGAATAGAATAGAATAGAATAGAATAGAATAGAAATATAGAAAGTGAATAGAATAGAATAGAATAGAGAATGGTAATAAGAATAGAATAGAATAGAATAGAATAGAATAGAATAGAAATATAGAAAGTGAATGGAATAGAATAGAATAGAATAGAAATATAGAAAGTGAATAGAATAGAGAATGGTAATAAGAATAGAATAGAATAGAAATATAGAAAGTGAATAGAATAGAATAGAATAGAATAGAATAGAATAGAATAGAATAGAAATATAGAAAGTGAATAGAATAGAATAGAATAGAAATATAGAAAGTGAATAGAATAGAATAGAATAGAATAGAAATATAGAAAGTGAATGGAATAGAATAGAATAGAATAGAAATATAGAAAGTGAATAGAATAGAATAGAATAGAATAGAATAGAATAGAATAGAATAGAATAGAATAGAGCTGGAAGGGACCTTGGAGGTCTTCTAGTCCAGCCCCTTGCTCAAGCAGGAGGACCTATACCAGTGGTGGTGAACCTATGGCACGCCTGCCAGAGGTGGCACTCAGAGCCCTCTCTGTTGGCACGTGCGCCACCACCGCTGCCAGCAGCAGGTCCTTGTCGGTTGGTGGACTGGAAGAAAAGGGAGGGGGAAGCATTTTACATGCGTGCATGCGTGCACGGGGCCACGAGCAGGCACATGCTGCAAAGGGGGCAGGGCTAGTGCCTGCGTGATACTCACTAGCCCAGCCCCGTTCTCACATGGTGCGGTGCCTTGTATCTGCACCCTGCGGCGCGGCGGTTGGCGTTTTTGTGCCTTGCGGTACGGTGGCCCATTTTTTGCTCCCCCTTTTTTTTCGTGCCAGAGGCGGCACTCAGAGGCGCCTCCCTGTCCCCTCCCCGAGGGCACCAGAATGCCGATGCTGCCTTGGCACTTTGTGATAAACAAGTGGGTTTTGGCTTGCGGTTTGGGCACTCGGTCTCTAAAAGTTTCGCCACCACTGACCGATACCATCTCAGACAAGTGAATGTCCAGTCTCTTCTTAAAAACCTCCAGTGATGGAGCATGCTTGATTTCTGGTGGCAAGCTGTTCCACTGGGCAGCTGAGAGAAAGGGGCGGCAGAAGCTGCATCCCCCGAAAGAAGTCTTCGCCGAGAAAATGGGCGCTGAGACGCCTCATTCTCTCGCTCAGCAGAGACTTCTTTCGCGAGATCCAGCCTCTGCCGTGCTGCACCGAGAGAACAGCAAGCCGCCCCATTCTCTCGGCGGAGCACTCCACCGCCCCATTCTCTCGGCGGCTTGCCACCCCGTTCTCTCATCTCAGCAGAGACGTCTTTCGGGGGATCCAGCCTCCAGCTGCTGCATTTCCCAGCCTCGGCTTATATTCGAGTCAATAACTTTTTCCAGTTTTTGGGGGTGAATTTGGGGGGTCTCGGCTTATACTCGAGTCGGCTTATACTCAAGTATATACGGTAATTTGGGTTAGAAATGTAAAATTTACTCAAGCCCAAAATTTAAGAGAAAATTTTTATAAAATGTTTTATAGATGGCATTTGGATCCTAAAAAGCTGTCTTGTATGTATTCTGATTTACAGCCCAAATGTTGGAGATGTGGTAGTTTGGACGCTACTTATTTTCATATTTAGTGGACTTGTAGAAATATAAAAGCTTTTTGGATTAAAATTTGGTGGAACATCCAAAAGATTTTTAAGAGAAAGATAAAGTTTACCCCACAATTATTTTTATTGGGTGTTATTACAGATTGTGATACTAAAGAAATTAACTTGATGTTGAATTTGTTAACAGCTGCAAGGTTATTGGTAGGGCAATATTGGAAGAAGGATTGCCTGCCTACTATAGAGGAATGGACGCTTAAAGTGTCAAATCTAGCAGAAATGGCTAAGATTTCTGCTTATTTGAAGGATCATTCACAAGAAAGATACATTTCGGTTTGGAGAAGATGGATGGATTATATTCAGAAAAAATATGGGACTAAAAAGTTCCATTTATCTTATGAGTAAATTTTGGATTGTTATAATTTATTATACTGGAAATTTTTCTTTTTTCTTTTTTATTATTAGTTATTTTATATATATATATATATATATATATATATATATATATATATATATATATATGTATAAAATATGGTATTATTATTGTATTAGTATAAGTTGGATACTTTTAGATTGTTTGTAAGTATGTTATACGCGGGTTAAAGTGTATTATGTATTTGGTTATTTATTTAGTTGGTTAATGTTAGTCAGATTATGATTATTTTGTATTTGTAACCCTGTAATCAGCTTTGGGAAGTGGGGGAGGGGGAGAGGGGTTTAGGGGTGGGTTCGGGATGGGATAATATTGTAACTTTTATAAAACTTTTCAATAAAAAAAGAATTAAATTTAAACTTTTACAGGACTCTAAGGAAAGAGGTGGATTTGGCCTTCCAGATTGGGAAAAATGCTATCAAGCAGCCACGCTCACATGGGTGAAAGAGTGGATACATTTGAGAAACAGGAGATTATTAGCCTTAGAAAGCCATGATACGCAGATAGGGTGGCACACAATTCTTTGGGAAGGAAAGCACAAGGCTCATCAATACTTCCAGAAACTTTACATCAGATGGTCACTATTAGATGTATGGGTTAGAATAAAAAAACGCAATTACATGAAATTGGTTATCCACATTGGAGATGTTCATACACCCAAATTTCATGAAATTAGGGAAGGTGACCACATATAAAGACATCTTAGACAAAGGAGGAGAACTAAATTGAAGAAAAAGTTATTAGAAGAAGGGATAGAACTTGAATGGTGGGCGTACCTCCAAATACAATTGCGATATATGAAGAATAAAAAAGAATGGGGAATAAAACTAGAACATACAGAATTAGATAAAATTTTATTAGGAATGGAGGAAAAAGTGATAAAAAGGATGTATCAATATTTATTGGAACAGGATACGTTGGAAGAGCAAATAAAAGACCCAATGTTAATCTGGAGTAAAAAAAAATTTGGTTATGGATTTAGACAACTGGCAAGAATTATGGAAAAGGAATAGGAAGCTCACATTAGCTACTGCATACAAAGAAAACCTATATAAGATGTTCTACAGGTGGCACCTCCCTGCTGTGAGATTAGCTAAAATGGATAAAAAGACTTCACCAAAATGTTGGAAATGCAAAGAATCACTAGGAACCTACTACCATATGTTGTGGGAATGTTCAAAAGCACAATTTTTTTGGCATTTGATAAAACAGTGGCTAGAAGAGATACTAATGCAGAATATCCAGTTAAAGCCAGAACTCTTTCTGTTGGTATTACCAAGGACAAATACAATAAAGGATCCCTATACCTAACAGATTATTATGAAATCTGGAATAAATTGTATAATTGGTTGGGGAAAAATATATGGAAAAACTTTTTGATTCAGCAAAACATATTGATCAAGAAAGATACGGGTCAAAGGAAAGATATTAAAGTGAAAATTAAGAATATAGATGATGGGACCTACCAGAGAGAATATTGAAAAAATAAACATTTGTTTGAATATATGAATTTTTAATTATAGAAACCAATTGTTAATGATTTCTCTTTACAAATGTAAACCTAACAAATACACTGTTAACCAACTATTATGTGATTTATGTTTTAAAAAATCAATAAAGCATACAAAAAAAAGTTCCTTGGGAAACTATAGATAGGGCTGACCCTGAGTCCAGTTCCATGTTGCATGGAACTACCTGAAGTTTGACCTTAAGTCTAAGCTTCTCTTTAAGGGGGCAATGGGCACCACTTCTGAACACGCTCCTTCGGCTGGAGCAATAGCCGACTCTATGTTGCCCCAGGGCCCGGGTACCTTTCCTGAATACTTCTTCTTGCGGTATGTCCTGCTGGTGACCTCTGCAAACGGTGGCAATGTGGCCTTGCTTGCCACATGCCCAGCATGATGCTGTGTGGAACCTGCACTCCGAGTGTCTATGTCGGCCTCCACAGCCTGCACCTCGAGTGAAGGGAACTGCCTTCTCAAACGGTGGTTGGTTCCTCTCTGGTTGCTTTTGAAGCCGATTGACCTCAAGGTCCGTGTCAGAGTTTTCTGTTCTTTTGGCATCCTCGTGGTGGATGGTTTCTGGGCTGGGAGTATTCTTGGAGGGCCCTAAGGCCTTGATGGCTCCTTCAGTGGCTTCAGTGGCCACGACCTCCTTCAGGGCATCTTGGAATGTGAGAGTCTCTTTTGCAAATAACTTCTGCTGGAGATCTCAGTTCCTCAACCTGCAAACCAATTGGTCTCTCAGTCTTTCTTCAAGATCTGCAAAGTTGCAAAGCCAGGACTCCTGTCATAGAGTGGCTATGAACTCGGTGGCAGACTCTCCTGGCTGCTGCTCCTGCTGCTCAAATGCATGCCTCCATGCAATGATGGAGAGTTTCGGCTCAAAATGTTCTTTGAGCTTCTTTTTAAGATCTGCATAGATGACTGACTCGAGTGTAGCCGGAGCAACTAGGCTTTCCGCTATATGGAACATCGCTTGGCCACATATGCACAGGAGCATTGCGGCCTTCAAGCCATCTTCGCTAACTTGGTTAGGTTGCAGATAGTTCTTGAAGCAGGAGATGTAAGAACTGCACCTCTCAGGATGCACCACGTCAAATTTCACCAATTTGCTGACCTTGGCCATGGTGAGTTTTCTTTGTCCTCGCGATGCCTTGTGCTGCTATGCTTCTATGCTGGCCATAGGATGGATCCTTAGGGCATGGCTGTCTCCAGCATGGCTTGCTGGCAGACAGAGTGAGGGAATGTAGTTCCTGCCAGGGCTCTGATGCCTGGCTTCACCCTCTAGTGACTTCTGGCTCTCTTCTTTAAGCAGGACATCCCACCTTCATTGCCACTGTTATGTCCCTGGTTTGGTGAGGCATTTATGAGGCAGAACAGTGAAACAGCAATGTGTTTATTCAGTAACAACAGAAGCAGCCCCAACTGCTGCTTAGCTTCTATTTATATGGACTGCTGCTAGTTGGCAGCCAATGAGATTAAAACAGTAATTCCCACCTAAAATGCAAACTAACAACTCCAGAGACAAGCAGTCTGGAGTTTAACAGTAATGGCCATTAACCATTGCACAACAGTTTACAAGCAATTTATCTCAATACATAACAATGTGGTTGACCCTTCCCTCAGGCTCAGCCTGGTCATTTCCTACAGCTTAATTATTCATGGATACCTTAACATCCATGCCATTGTAATTAGTGTGGTTCTGAATCCTATTTATAAAACATAAGAGCTGTTGTGTACTGGATTCGTTGCACAGGAATGAAGATGAGGCGAGTGAGTTCAGCAAAGATCATGGTTTATTGCTTGGAGGATCTGAACTAGAGAACAGGGCTGCAGCTGCAGCAATTTATCCCCTGGCCCCTAGGCAGCAGCCAATAGGTTTGAAGCAACCTATAGCCGCCTAGGGCAACCAATGGCAGTGCTGGAGACGGGTTGTCTGAGATGCTGGGAGACATTAGCTAGCTCCCTGCTCCAGCTGTTACCACTTGGTGTTAACAAGCAAGCCCAATACATTACACCCCTCCCCCCCTTAGAACGAACAACATTATAGCAACAATAGAAAGTAATTACAGCAATACTCTTTACAAAGACTTAACACTGGTGTGGATAGGTTCCACCTAGCAGCACAATAAAGTACTTACAGCTAGCTCCCTGCTCCAGCCGTTACCACATGGCATTAACAAGCAAGCCCAATACATTACAAGAGCTTCATTTGAAGAGCTCTTCAATTCAAGTGTAATTTAAAAGTAAAGGAATAATTAAAGAAAAGGAGAGCATGGCTATCATTGGCCATCAAAGTGGCAGTAAATTGTGCAGAAATAGAGTACTTGGATTACTCATTTCTGCTCTACTGAGATGTATTCTGTCCATAGAAATTATAGTGTTTAATTCTAAAATATTGTCAACATATTAACATATGTTTATATAATTAGCATATACAAATTGAAATGAAATTATATCTGTTTTTTGAGATGAGTTGCAGTGATGCAGTTCTCCTTTTCTCAGAAAAAAGAGAATAGAAAAAGCCACTTTAAGACTTGGCTTAGAAAAGATATATTAATTTATGAATCCCACAAGGCATGTTACAAGATATTCTTGGGAAAGTGTCTCAAGGGGAAGATCGAAAGAAATAAGACAATGAGGATGACAAATCAAACAAATATGATATTTATTCCTCAGCCAGCAACAATTGGCCTGCTTAAATTCTAGAGCATGCGCAGAATTCCTTTTTAAAAAGAAACAAAACAATATGATATAATATCTGGGCTCCTGATTTGAGTAATTCCCAGGAGATTGAACATAAAGAAAATACTTCATCTTTTAATGAGATTCTGAAGTCAATAAAATTTTATCTCTTTACACAGATATTTTCACTTGATGGTGAGAAAAGCTGATGTAAGTAGGCTATATAGCTAAGCCCAAATTATTCAATCTCTTTAATCAGTGCTTTTTTTCTTAAAAAAAGGTGCTGGAACTCTCATCTTGTTAATCTGGCATGGGCGTTATTATGTCGTGGGCTCTGATGAGCAGGAATGAAGACACGCAGTTGAGTACAGAGAAACTCATTCTTTATTTAAGCAGAAACTGTACTGAGGAGTTGGAGCCACCCTGCCTCAATATATAGCCAGACCCTCTGGTAGCAACAAATCGGTTTGAACCCATGTTTGCCGCCCAAAGTTGACCAACTGCAAATTTATTTTAATTCCATTTATATCCCGCCCTTCTCCGAAGACTCAGGGCGGCTTACAAGCTTAGCAGTAGCCTTCATTCTATGTATATGCCTGCTTATTAGGGCTTTCACACACACCCCAAGCGGCATTATTACAAAGTCAGCTTATTGCCCCCAACAATCTGGGTCCTCATTTTACCTACCTCGGAAGGATGGAAGGCTGAGTCAACCTTGAGCCTGGTGGGATGCGAACCTGCACTAATTGCAGGCAGCTGGTGTTACTTAAGGAGGCATTAGCCCACTGCTCCACCAAGGCTTTCCTAACTACAAAGAGATAAAATGTCTCAATGAACATGCTTGCCAGCAGTTACAATTTACCCCCAATTTCTGTAGGTAGTGGTACAATGTCATACATTACACATCACTTTATTTTACAACATAGTCTGTAAGATATGCTGGGGGTTTGTGTGGTCTGGAGGAATGCCTTGGAGTTCCAGTCACTTTGTGGTCTACCAGCTTATACGGTGGGCTGGGTAGACCCAAGTCCCCTTGTGCACTGGTGTCCAGGGGAGTTGAATTGCTCTGGCTGGCCTCTCCAGGTTGGCCCACCCCAGAGTCTGACTGTTTAGTAGAGTAGGCACAGCGGTCGCTGAGATTTGGCTGGTTCGCCTGGTCAGGGGTCCCATGTTGCACTTCTGAGCTGCCATGTTCCTCTTCTGAATCAAGTTCCACTGAGAAAGGAAAACCCTGGTGGTTCTCATGTGAGCTGGCTTGGGCGCCAGCTTGAGGATCTCGGGAGGGACTTGTGTCATAGTCCTCACATAGTGACCATTCTGGAAACCTTTTCCTAAGTTGGTCAATGTGTCTTCTGACCAGTCGCCCTCCCTCCAACCCCACTTTATAAGATAGGGGTCCGGATTCTTTGATCACCTGACCAGGAACCCACAATTTGCCAGGCCCATAGTTCCTGGCCCAAACCCAATCACCTATTTGCAGCCCCCCTGGGGGTTTTGGTTTAGAGGCTGTGGATGCCACTCTGTCTGGATGCAACCTGTCCAGTTTAGTAATTAATCGCCTTCCGCAACGAAGCTCAGCAGGACTTTTTCCTGTAGCTGTGCAGGGTGTAGTGTGTTGACAGAGCAAGAAATCTGCCAGTCTATGATGCCAGTCACCTGTGATGATGCACTTGAGCACCTCCTTTTTTGTCCTCACCATGCGTTTGGCTTGTCCATTCATAGAGGGGTGAAATGGTGCAGACGTAGCATGTCTGATGAGGTTAGCTCTGAGAAAAGCCTGAAACTCAGCAGCAGTGAATTGAGCCCCATTATCAGAAACCAAAACATCAGGCAACCCATGTGTTGCAAAGAGTTTTCTCAGCACCTGGATGCTCCTAGCAGTAGTCATATTAGGGGCTGGAACTACTTCCAGCCATTTTGTGTGGCTATCTACTACTACCATAAAAAGCTGTCCTTGGAAAGGCCCAGCGTAGTCTATATGAACCCTGGACCAGGGGGTATGTGTTTTCTCCCACCTATGAACTGGGGTCTAAGGCATTTCAGGCCTAGACCTCTGGCAGACATAGCAACCATGGACTTGATCCTTCACAGCCTTATCCAGGCCAGGCCACCAAAGGTAGTTTCTAGCTAAGGCTTTCATACGTACAATGCCTGGATGGCCTTCATGTAAGGAATGTAAGACTTTGTACCTCAATGATGTGGGGATAATGACTCTGTTGCCCCATAATACACAGCCCTTATGTGCAGACAATTCATGTCTTCTGACAAAATAACTTTGGAAATTAGGGCCTGGACTTTTTTCCAACCAGCCTGGGTATACCCATGACAGTACTCTGCTCAGAATTTTATCTGTAGCAGTCTCAGCAGCAATATCCCCAGCATGGAGGGGAAACTCAGGTAAGTCTTGAATGGACAATATTTTAGCAGCAGGAGCTGGATCAGGATCCATTAGTGGCAGTGGTAGTCTGCTGAGGCCATCTGCATGGCCCATTTCCTTCCCAGGTTTGTGAACTAACTTAAATTTGTATGCAGACAAAAATATAGACCATCTCAGCATTCTTGGAGATAGTATGTGGGGAGTTTGGTTATCTATTGTGAATAGGCCCAAAAGGGGTTTGTGGTCAGTGAAGACAGTGAAATCCCTGCCATATAAATAATCATGAAATTTTTTGACTCCAGCCACTATGGCTAAGGCTTCTTTATCAATTTGTGCATTATTACGCTCAGCAGCAGATAAGGTTCTAGAATAGAATGCAATAGGAACTTGTTTCCCATACTTCTCTATGTGGCTTATGATATATCACATACAAGACATACAGGTTTAGACTCAATGTAATGAGTTACAGTGGACTTTTCTGAAAGGGCCTTGAGATCCTGGAAACTTTTTTCATGTGAGTCAGTCCACTTCCAAGGGGCTTTTTTATCAAGTAGCCTGTGGAGAGGCTTAGCTATTGCAGCCTTATGAGGTAGAAATGTGTGATAAAAATTCAGGAGGCCCAAAAATGCTTGCAGTTCTGCTTTTGATTTTGGCGTAGGAGCCATTTTGATGGCTTTAACTTTTGACTCAGTGGGGTGAATCCCACTAGCATTGATATGGAACCCCAAGAATTCTGTTGAAGAAACCCCAATACTACATTTGTTTTTCTTTAACTTGAGGCCCGCATTGCGGAGCCTTTGTAACACAGCCCTGAGCCTATTGGCCAATACTTCTGGGGATTCCCCGGCAATGAGAACATCATCAAAATAAGGGCAGACACCCTGAATACATTTAAGTGTGCGTTCCATAATCCCTTGGAAAATACCCGGTGCAATGCTGACTCCAAACTGCAAGTGTTTGACTTTGAATGCCCCTCTATGAGTTAACATTGTTTGAGCCGCGGCTGTGGCCTCGTCTACCAGCAGCTGCTGATACGCCTGCGCTAAATCAAGTTTAGCAAAAATGGTTCCCCCTTGCAAAGAGGCTAGAATATGGCTGACTATCGGGACCGGGTATGCATGTTGATTTAAGGCTTTATTTAATGTGCATTTGTAGTCTGCGCAAATGTGAACCTCCCTGTTGGGCTTTAGTGGGGTGACAATAGGAGTTTCCCACTCCCCCCATCAACAGGCTGTAATACACCCTGCTCTACTAACTTATCGATTTCAGAATCGATTTTGTGTTTTAAGGCGAAAGGGACTCTGCGAGGCTTGAGCATCTAATGTAAAGGAAATTGGTGACCCAGTATAAGTTCCCAGTTTTGACTCGAAAACATCAGTGAATTCCTCACAAACAGCCATGAGGTCTGCTGTTCAAAGTCACCAACAGTGGAGAGGAGCAGAGCGTGGGTCTGGAGCACCTCCATATCTCGGCAAGGGCACTAAGCTGCCTGAAAAGCAGCCACCGCTGTCGCCAACCTTTCTATTTTTCCTCCCCAGTTGGCAGGCAGCTATTCCTGCCGCCAAAGATGCTCCAGCGTCTCGGCGAGCGCACTAGGCCGCCCCAACAGCAGCAGCCGCTGGTGGAGCAATTGCCCGCTCCTTGGGGCTCACTGCTGCCATGGGGGCTGGCACGGGGATTTGTTTCTGCGGGGGAGGCGGAGGCTGACGGAGATGCAGCAGACCTCCAGCATCTCTCTCGCCACCGCCTCCACCGCTACTGTTGTTGGCTTCCACTATGGCCAAACCTGGGCAGCCTCCTCCACCCCCAGAAGTGGCATCCGGGGATTCTCAGGTTAAATGCGAACCAAGCAGCAAGTGAAAAAGTTAGCAGTAGTAGCAGTAGCGGGAGTGGTTTTTATTGCCAAGCGTCCCCATGGAAATCAATGGAGGTGCTGCGGCTGGCCTTTTGAGTTGGTGAGTGAATGAGAGCGAGAGAGAAACATTTTTTGAGCAGTGTGTTTGCATGAGAGCGTGAAAGAGGCTTTTTAGAGCAAAAGTGAGGGAATAAGAGAGCGAGAAAGAAGCTTTTGCAAACAAAACATGAGTGAATAAGAGCGAGAGAGAAGCTTTTCCATGCAAAGGTGCGTGAATGAGAGCGGAGGGGGCAGGGTGGCTGCATGTCTCCCCTTAGGCTCCATTGTTCTGTCAAGCCTCTTGTTTTGAGCATACACGCGCATGTGTGTCCTTCTTTGCAGCTCCCAGTTTTTTCTTTTGTGAGGGAACCAGTACCGAGTGGCTCTTTCACTGTTTCAGGTTGCCGACCCCTGATTTAGACATATGGCTTGTCCTGCAAGAAGTAAGAAAAATAAAAAAGGGACAAATAGTAATTGTTTTGAGAACTTAGACCAATAAGAATTAATTGAATATAACCTATGGTATGATTGATTTGGAAGAGACTAATTAGGAACAAAAAGTTGAATGTTTAAGGAGGGAGAGAAAATCTATTTCTCCCTTTGTTGTATATAATAATATTTATAACTGAACTGACTGTGAAATCTGGTTTTTATTGTTAAAGAATTGAATAATATTGGTTATATTATTGTTACGTTTCTATATAGAAAAGTTAGGACTGTTTGGAATATAGATATTTGAAATTGATTAATAATGATTATTATCTTTTAGTGTAATAGGTATAATAGGTTGGATATTGTGTTAGCAACAAAATCTAGCATTGTTAAGATATAAGGCACTAGTGATTATAACCTTGGAAGAATGATAATCTCCCCAGGTGTGGTGGAGGGAAAGACAAAGATTGTGTATAAGTGGGAGGGTTGGCTGATGTCATTTACAAAGATGACAAGTATCCCAAATCTCACGAGAGTTGGGACTGGAAGAAGGCAGATGACCCAAGCCTCATCAGCAGAATTAAGCCCACTAGGGCAAAGATCTATAGATGATGCCGCGGGAGAGAGCAAGCTCACTTAAAGACCTACAAGCAATATTACAATCCATGCAAGAGGTTATGTTGAGAAATCATGAGGATTTAAAAAGAGAAATAGGTGGAATAAGGAATGATACTGGAGAACTCAAAGAGAGGATAGGAGTAATGGACGGAAAATTTGAATGTTTTCAACAGCAAATTTTGAAAAATGAACAGAAATTATTAGAAATGGAGGACAGAATGAATAAGGAGGAAAGAAGAGTAAATGAAATGAATGAAAAACTTTTGCAAGCAAATAAAGAGTTAGAAAAAACCATTATACTGCTTGAAATTGAGAAAGCAAACCACTATTTACATTTCCAAAACGTGAAGGAAGAGAAGGGGGAGGACCTCCCAGAAATGATGACGAACTTGCTAGCAAGGGCCCTAGGGACAGGGAAAGATGAAATGGCAAATGAGATTGATGAAATATTTAGAATTCACATAAATTACGCGAGAAGAAATAACTTACCCAAGGAGGTACATATCAGATTTGTGAAGAAGTCAATTAGGGATGAGATTTTGCACAGAACAAGGGACGACCCAACAGAATATAGAGGTAAACAACTAACTGCCCTCAAACAAGTCCCTAGGAGGGTAAGAGATCTGAGAAGGCCCTACCAACATATTACATCAAAATTAATAAGACAAAATATTAATTTTAGATGGCTGATGCCGGAAGGAATTATGGTGACCTGGCAAGAAAAGAGATATAGGTTAGATTTGATTGATAAAGCAGAAGAGTTTTTCCAGCAGCATCTAGGCAATGAAGATGAACTAGAAGAAAGAGAGTTAAGAGAAGGGAACAAAGCAGAGAGATATAATAGAAAGACACGGGAATCACAAGACAAAGAACAGGAAACCATGACAACAATGATGAATGTAGACACAAAGAAGTTAAGGAAGATAGACTGACAAGGGCAACAAGATCAAAGCAGACGCAGTAATATAGAAATATTAACAGTATTATCATTAAATGTGAATGGACTAAACTCCCTAGGTAAGAGAAATATAATTTTGAATAAGCTCAGTAAGAAAAATTGAGATATAACAATTCTACAAGAAACACATATAAAGACTCAAGATCAGGATTTATTACACTACCCTAAATTAGGAATTAAATTTGTATCACTTTCACAGCAGAAGAAAGGAGGAATTGTGATATACGTTAAAGAAAGAATCCCAGCAAAACAAATTTATCGAGATGAGAAAGGTAGAATATTTTTTTTAAATGAATCTTTATTTACATTTCGTGTTAAAAACACACCATACACCAACAAAGACAAAAAAAAACATTTACAATATACAAAAAATGAAGAAATCAAAAAATTGAAAACCATTTCAAAAATTTCACATTATATCTACTTCTAAACTAACAATTATATTCCACTCATTAAGTCTCTTATAACTATTCAACTCCAAAGCTTATTCATTAACAAAGACTATATCACTTCATTTTTGACCAACCTCCAAGCCACCCTCATTTCTTTAATCTTTTATCCATCTAAATATACCATTTATTCCATGATAGAAATGCTGGTGTCTCTTCTTTACCCTTCAACTTCTTGGTCAATGTGTCTGCTTCTGCACAATCAAGTATTCTCCTAATTATAACTTCATCTGGCGGGGTATGATTTGCCTTCCAAAATTGAGCATACCCCATCCTTGCCGCCGTTAAGATATGTAAAACCAAATACCATATTTCCTTCTTAATATTTCCAGGCCTGGAGCCAAGCAGATACATCTCTGGTTTAAGATCAACTAAACACCCTGTGATTTCCTCTATCCATTTTTGGATCCTCATCCAATATCTAACCACTTCCGGACATGTCCACCATAAGTGATAGTATGTGCCAATCCCTTTACCACACTTCCAACAATCGGCCGACAATCTGGGGAACATTTTGGAAAGTCTAGCCGGAGGGAGATGCCATCTATAAAGCATTTTGTATATGTTCTCCTTATATGACGTGGAAACCACCAGCCTCATATTAGTCCACCAAATCTCTTCCCATTTCTCAAGTGGAAGTGCATAACCAAAATTCTTCCCACAGGCAATCATCGCATCTTTTACCACCTCCTCCCCTACTACCCTAGTTAGCAACAATTTAGAGCACTTAGATATCATCCCTTTCTCCGGACCCAGCAGAATCTTATCTAATTCCTGCAGATTCAGATAAATACCCCTTCCTTCCTTATCCTTCTTATACCTTGACTGGATCTGCAGGCAGGCCCACCACTCCAATTGAAACCCTTGCTGAGGCAGATCTTGTCGTGTTTTGAGTTCTCCCCTGCTATCTAAAAGTTCTTTATAAGTTGGTCTTCTTCCCTTCTTGAGTAGGGTCGGATGGGTCAAGGCTTCCAAAGTTGATAACCAACACGGAATTTGCCCATAGTACGTAGCCCTTATCTTATCCCAATTCCGAATCAGTATATCCCTTATATAGTGGTGAGTAAACTGTTTGCTTGGAGGAGTACCTTCCCACCAAAGAGCTGCATGCCATCCCTGCAGCAAATCAAATCCTTCCAAACTCAACAATCGATTATTCCTTAGACTTATCCATTCCTTGCCCCAAACTAAGAGGGCAGCCTGATAGTAAAGTTCCCAGTTCGGTAGGCCAAGCCCCCCTCTTTCCTTAATTTCTTGCATCATTTTTTTTCCCAATCCTGGGCCGTTTCCCCTGCCAAACAAATCTAGAAACTACCCCCTCTAACTCTTTTAAAAATTTCAGCGAAAGTTTAACTGGTGCTGTCTGAAAAAGAAAATTCCATTTCGGCAAAACATAAGATTTCACCGTGGCTACCCTTCCTAATAATGACAACTGCATCCTACCCCATTTTCCCAGGTCCATTTTTGTTTGTATCAGTAATTTAGAATAATTATCCTCCCTAATGCTTGAACATCTTCCGGTCAACCAGATTCCTAAATATTTCACCTTCTTCACGATTTTAAACCCTGTAGTGTCCTCTAACATCTGTTTACTTCTATTTGAAAGATTTTTCGTCAATATATTTGTCTTATCTTTATTTACTTTCAGACCAGCCATGTTTCCAAATTCCTCAATCCTTTTTAGTAATGCCGTGCTGGATTCCAGAAGGTTTTCCAAAACGAAGACCATATCATCTGCAAACGCCTGCAGTTTATAAATTTGGTCTCTTATCTGAAGCCCAGTAATCTCCTCATTTTTCCTTATTATTCTCAGTAGGGGTTCTAAGGTTAGGATAAATAAAAGTGGGGAGAGTGGACGACCCTGCCTAGTGCCTTTACAGATATCAAATTTGTCAGTTAAATTCCCATTTATCAACAATCTTGCTTCCTGCTTAGTATAGATTGCTTTAATCATATTACAGAATTTAGCCCCAAACTCCATATGTTCCAACTGACACATCAGGAAATCCCAATTAACCCTATCAAATGCTTTTAGAGCATCGATAAATATTAAAGCTAATTGTTTATCTGGTCGGCTTTCATAATACTACAGAACATTTAATATAATTCTGAGATTATCTTTTATTTGTCTAGTGGGAAGGAACCCATTCTGGTCTGTATGTATGAATTGGTTTAAGTAAATTTTTAATCTATCTGCAATTATTGTTGCAAATATTTTATAATCTGAATTAAGAAGGGATATTGGCCTATAATTTTTAATATGCTTCGAAGGGAAGTCATCCTTAGGAATCAAACTAATATTTGCCTCCAACCAAGTTTGCGGGACTATAGCCTCATCCAAAATTTCATTAAATAGATCTTTCATATGTTTTCCCAACGATTCCACTAATGCCTTATACAATTCTGCAGGAATTCTGTCAGTGCCTGGGGTTTTCTGACATTTCTGTTGTCTGACCGCTTTTTCAATTTCTGCTATTGTTATCTCCTGATCTAAGGCCTCTTTCTCATTAGGAAATAACTTAGGAAGGTCTGACTCCGTCAGGTATCGTTTAATCCTCTCCTCAGGAACCTTTTCTTCCTGATATAAATCTGTAAAAAACTCAATCACTATCTTTTCTATCCCTTCTTTATCCCCTATCAGTGTCCGCCTCTTATCCTCTAACTGCTCAATTCTTCTACTTTCCTTCTCTTTCCTTATTCTATAGCTAAGCCATCTCCCTGGTTTATTGGCATATTCAAAATAGTTCTGCCTCGCCACCCTAATTTGATGTGCTATTTTCTCTTGGTCCACAAGGTTGAGTTTATGCCTCCAAAAATCCACCTGCTCCTTCCCGTAAACTTTCTGTGGGTTTACCTGGAGAGCCTTCTCTGCCTTAGTAAGTTGCTCAACAATTTCCCTTCTACTTTCCTCCTCCTTCCTACGTTTAACTGCCATCTGTTTTATTATCAAGCCTCTCAAATAAGCTTTAGCCGTATCCCAAACTATTTGTAGGGGCATCCCTTCCGTCCTATTTTCTAAAAAAAAAACCAGACTCATCTCTTGTTTAATTTTTTGTACAAAAACCGTATCCTTCAGGATCTCCAGGCTCATCATCCATCTACTCCTCACTCTACTCCCCCTTATCAATGTAATAGCCACCGGGTTGTGGTCTGCCCATTCATTCCTCAAAATCATGGCATCTTTTGCATAAGGTATCAGCCCATCCGACAACCATACCATATCCAACCTAGACCATGAGTTATGCCTGGGGAAGTAGTAGGTATAACATTGAGAGGCTGGGTTAATCACACGCCATATATCCCTAAGGCCAAATTCTTCACACATATCCCTAAATACTTTGGGTAAGACCCTCCTATCTTTCCCTTTTTTCTTCTTCAAATCAACCCTCCCTGTTTTGTAATCCTTAGCCCTATCTACCACCGCATTAAAGTCCCCCAAGAGACACATCTGCTCATACTCCAGATCTAATATTTTCTGATATATTTTCTGGAAAAAGTCTCCCTGATTATTATTAGGTGTATATATGCCTACCAGTAACACTTTGCTTCCCACCATTTCTATCTCCAGCATCAGGCTTCTCCACTCCGGGTCCGCCCATAATTCTTTAGGACACAAGTACTCCTTAACATACATTGCTACACCTTTCTTTTTCTCCTCAGCAGATGCCACAAATAATTTCCCTAGTTTAGAGTAACTCAACAAATTAATTTGGCTTTTCTTCTTAATATGAGTTTCCTGAAGGCATAATACATCAGCTCCACATTTCCTTAATCTAGTTAAGATATTTTTTCTCTTAACAGGAGCATTGAGACCATTATTTTATTTTATTTTATTTTTAATTCCATTTATATCCCGCCCTTCTCCGAAGACTCAGGGCGGCTTACAAGTTTAGCAGTAGCCTTCATTCTATGTATATGCCTGCTTATTAGGGCTTTTGCCCCCCCCCCAAAGAGGCATTATTACAAAGTCAGCTTATTGCCCCCAACAATCTGGGTCCTCATTTTACCTACCTCGGAAGGATGGAAGGCTGAGTCAACCTTGAGCCTGGTGGGACTCGAACCTGCACTAATTGCAGGCAGCTGGTGTTACTTAAGGAGGCATTAGCCCACTGCTCCACCAAGGCTCAATTAACATTGAGTGTCAAAAAATTCACCCCTTTAGACAAAATCTTTTGTGTGAATTCATGGATTGCAAGGCAAAGGAAGTTACCTAGAGATGTGGTTGTTTACTTTACAAAGAGAGCAATTAGGAATGAAGTCATCCAAGTTTCTTATAATACTAAGCTTGTGGTTGCTGAACAAGAAGTCTTGGTTCTAAAAGAGATCCCTCCAAGAATTTTAAGGAGAAGGAAAGATTTTGCTTTTCTGGCACAGGAACCTAAGAGACGTGATATTAAGTTTAGATGGGAGATACCAGTGGGTACGGTGGTGATGCATGAAGGCACGAGACATCGTCTTATTACAGTGATGCAGGCACGTGATTTTTATAGCAATGTTTTAAAAGCAATCCCTTTACCACTTTTGGAATCTACAAAGAAGAATGGCGAGGGAAAGCCTCAAGACGCTGAAGAAATAACGCAGGGAGGTGAGAAAGCTACAGGAGTGGATCAAATTACAGTTTCATCGGAAGATGCCAGAGACCAGAGGATGACGCGTGCTGCCTTGAGACGAGCGAGACGAGAGCAAGAACAGGACCAGCAGAAAGTTATGGAACCTCCAAAGCGTACCTATAGCGAAGCTGTGGGAGGGGCACGGCCTAAGGAAGTTAAGGGACTCCTGGCAGACGTGCTCCAGAAGCTTTGGGTTGCTAAGGATGGCGATTAAGTTTCTAACTTGGAATGTTAATGGCTTAAACTCACCACAGAAGAGAAAGAAAATTTTTCAATATTTAAAACAATTTAAGACTGATGTTATTTGTTTGCAAGAAACACATATTAGGGCTATGGACCAAAAGTACTTATTGAACTCTAGATCACTCAGTTGGATTATAAATCTTTTATTTTTATGGGAGATTGGAATGGCATCTTGGTTTTACAACTGGACAAGTGCAGTTCTTTTAGGCATACTCCAAGCCACACTAGATTGCCTAAATCTTTTTTCGAGATGAAGGATGATTTGGAGTTGCGAGACATTTGGAGAGAAAGACACTCACAAGAAAAGGATTATACTTTTTTTTCTGATAGACATCAATCTTTTTCCAGGATTGACTTTATATTAACGACTAATGATTTTTTTTCCAGGATCAAGAAGATAAAGATTTGTCCAAGAACTATGTCTGATCATAGTCCACTCTGGTTAGAGATTGACAAGGACAATAGAGATAGGCGCTCTTGGCGTCTAAATGAGAACCTGTTAGAAACCAGGGAAACGTGGAAGAATGTAAAAAACAGATGAAGGACTTTTTTGAAACTAACATGAATAAAGGTACCTCTATGGACATGGTTTGGGATGCTAGCAAAGCTTATATGAGAGGGGTGTTAATATATATGAACAACAAGTACAGACGTAATTTGGAATTTAGGAGGAAAGAATTAGAGAATGAAATTAGGGAAAAAGAAAAGGCCCTAATTTTGAATCCATCGGATGTGAAGATCAAAGAGGTTATTAATTTGTTAAGAGGACAGTTTGACAAGTTGATGGCTGATCAGGTGGCAACTAACTTACGGTTTGCTAGGCATAATACTTTTTGCAATGCCAATAAACCAGGTAGATGGTTAGCTTACATGTTAAGGAAGAAGCAAAGGGCTTCTAATATAGATAAAATAGAACATAAGGGTAAGGTTGTGTATCAACAGGATCTTATTAAGGAAGCTTTTGTGGACTTTTATTCTAAATTATATGCTAAAGATAAGATTAATGAAGCAGATATTGATGCATATTTGAGGAATGCTAACATCCCGGTTCTTACACAAGAACAAAAGGAAGAGATTAATCAATTGATAACGGAAGAAGAAATTCTTTTAGCAATTAAACAATTGAAGGTGGATAAAGCGCCAGGCACGGATGGACTGACTGCGGTGTATTATAAAAACTTACAATTGGAGATGATAAAGCCATTAAAGGAATTGTTTCAGACAATTCAAAGGGGAGGAGGGGTGCCTCCGTCTTGGAGAACTGCTTTTATTTCTCTGATTCCTAAGGAAGATCAGGATGTCACTCAAGTAAGAAATTACAGACCAATACACTTTTGAATACGGACTACAAGATATTTGCTAAGGTTTTAGCTAACAGATTGATGAGGGTATTGCAACAGATAATTCATGGTGATCAAACTGGGTTTATTAGTGGCAGACAAATGAAAAATAATGTGAGGCATATAGTAGACTTGTTAGAATTTTTGGAAAGGAACAACCAGATCCCTGCGGCGCTGATCTTTCTAGATGCCGAAAAAGCCTTTGATCAACTGGATTGGCAATTTTTGATGAAAGTATTAGATAAAATGAATTTTGGGGATAAATTCTTACAACCAATTAGGGCATTATATCAAAAACAAACAGCCCGAATAATAGTAAATAATAGTTTGACTGAAGTATGTAATATTGAAAAGGGCACAAGACAAGGGTGTCCGTTATCACCTTTATTATTTGTTTTAACATTGGAGATATTATTGATTAAAATACGGAATTCAGAAAAAATTAAGGAAATTCAAATAAGAGATCAGGATTATAGATTGAGGGCGTTTGCAGACAATCTGGTTGTTACGGTGACTCAGCCAGAAAATTCTGTTGTGGACCTGATGGAGATAATAATGCAATATGGGAAGGTTTCTGGATTTAAGGTTAATATACAAAAAACTAAAATATTGGCTAAAAATATGACAGTATTGCAAAAGGCCCTTTTAGAAGGGTTAACTGGATTTGAGATTGTTAAAAGGGTTAAATATTTGGGGGTGTATTTGTCACCCTCAAATGCAAAGTTATATAAAAATAATTATGAAAAGTTATGGGGAAAAATTCAAAAAGAATTGGAGAGCTGGAAAAAATTACAATTGTCTCTACTGGGAAGAATTGCAGCAGTGAAAATGAATGTTTTGCCAAAATTTTTATTCTTATTTCAAATGATACCTGTTCTTAAAAAGGACTCAAATTTGGAGGAATGGCAAAAGGGTATCAATAAATTTGTATGGGCAGGGAAAAGGCCACAAGTCAAATTTAAGATTATGCAGGATACGCGTGAAAGAGGTGGTCTTAAAATGCCCAATTTTAAATTATATTATGAAGCTGCTGCGTTGTCAGCGATAAGTGACTGGATTAATTTGACACAAGGGAGATTATTAAATCTTGAAGGCCACGACTTGTTATTTGGCTGGCATGCATATTTATTGTATGATAAGAAGGTAGATAATGTGTTTAAGGTGCATATTTTAAGACATGCTTTGTTGAGAGTTTGGAAAAAGTATAGACATAAGTTAAATTACAAGATACCTTTATGGGCAATACTGAAACACGCAATAGAAAACATAAATGTTGGGTTCAAACATGATGTGACTACATATAAGGAAATCCTAAGTTTGGAGAGGAACGTATGGTGTTTGAAGCCGTATAATTTTCTACGAGAAGAGAAGATTGTTCAAACCTGGTTTCAATATGGTCAATTACGGGCCAGGTGGAAAGAAGATCAGAAAATTGGTTTTTCAATGACTGATGAAAATCTGGTAAAGCAAATTAGAAATCAGGGTCCAGCACATATCAAACGGATATATCTTGCATTGATAGAAATTAACTCAGAAACAGAACTTGTTAAAGATTGCATGATAAAGTGGGCTCAGAATATTCAAGAAGTTATCACAATGGATACTTGGGAAAAGATCTGGGTGAGAAACGTAAAATTTACGTAAGCTCAAAATTTAAGAGAGAACTTTTATAAAATGTTTTATAGGTGGCATCTAGATCCTAAAAAGCTTGCAAGTATGTATCCGAACTATCAACCTAAATGTTGGAGATGTGGTGGCGAAGACGCAACGTACTTTCATGTATGGTGGACCTGTAAAAAGGTTAAAGCTTTTTGGATTAAAATCTGGTGGAATATGCAGAAGATATTTAAGCAAAGGATAAAGTTTTGTCCGCAATTGTTTTTATTGGGCATAATTACGGATACTACTGTTGTGGACACTAAGTTGATGTTGAACTTAATTACGGCAGCAAGACTTTGAGTAGGTCAATATTGGAAGAAGGAGGAACTGCCGACTATAGAAGAATGGACTTTAAAAGTTTCTGGCCTGGCGGAAATGGCAAAGATATCGGCTTATTTGAAAGGCCATTCGCAACAACGTTATATTACGGAGTGGAAAAAGTGGATTGATTACATCCAGAACAAATATGGGACCAAAAAGTTTCATTTAGCATTTGTATACGTTTTGATGTGATATTAGTATTGCTTGTAGTCATTTTATACGAGCTAGAGTGCGATAAGACTTAATAGCTTATTGTTGTTAGCATATGGTTGTTTATGATTGCTTTTATTTTTATACCTTGTATTTAGCTCTGGGAAGTCGGGGATGGGGAGGGGGGAAGGGGAGGGGGAAGGTTAGGGAGGGCTAGGAAGGGTTTGGTAGGGGGTGGGGGGGAGGGATTGTTAAAGATAAAATGTATTGAAAAACTTTTCAATAAAAAAAAATTCACCCCTTGACACATCCTTACTTACGTGGGGCCTTAGATTTGGTAGTCTGTCTAGATACCCTCTTATATTCTTCTCCCTTTCCCTCTCCACCCCCCTCCCCCCTCCGCTCCCCCCAGATTCCTCTCCTCCCTCTGACTTCTACTTTCCTCTATCACTCTCCTGATCACTAGTCCCACAAAAAATTTTATAGAAATCTTGTGCGTCGTGTAGACTCTCAATCTTTATCTTTCGGTCTTCCCACATCACCAGGAGCCCCTCTGGAAGCAGCCATTTATATGTCACCCCTTTTTTCCTCAATTGCGAAGTAACAAATTGATAGTGTTGACGTTGCTCTCGGACCCTTCTTGGCAGTTGCTTAAGAATTGTAACCGAACGGCCTTTATACTGAATTGGTTGATCTCTAGCTCTATGAAGCACTTCATCTCTAAGCGCCTTTTTGATAAACCTAACATGCACTTTCCTAGGGAGGCTGTATCGCCTAGCATAATTGGTATAAACTCAAAAAGCCTCATCAATATCGCACCAAACCTCTTTTTTCTCTTTCCCCACCAGGTCTGCAATCATTTCTCCTACCACTTCTTCCAGCTGTTCTTCTCTGTCTTTCACAACATTTTGGAAGCGCAAAAAAAGGCCGCTTTCTCCATCTCCAGGTACACTATATCATCTTCCAGCTTCTTGGATGCTTGCGTGCACCTGTGCTCCCATTTCTCCATCTGCTTCTCCATATTCTCAGAGTCCTTTTCTACTGTTTTAATTCGCTCTTCATGCGTATCCAGAGTCACCTGGACTGCACCCAATTTTCCTTTAATTTCCTTCATCTTCTCTCTCATGTCCCCCAACTCAGCCTTCAAGCTGTCAAAATTCCTCTCCATTATGTCCTGCATATTTTGTAACATCGTATAAATCCCTTGAATTGTAGCAGATTTTTCTGTCGCTGGTAGGTTCTCCATCGACTTCCTAACCCCTGGTGGCGTTGTAACCGGAGAGGCCGCTGCTGTCAAGGTAGGGGCCTTCCTTAAGGTTTTAGTTGACGTTGTCGTTAAAGACATTTCAGTTTGTCCCAGGAGGTTTCTCCACACTACTGTACACCACAGGTTGGCTCCTTCCCAGAAACTTTATCACAAACCCTGTACTTCCTTCTAATAATTCACTTCCGCTCTTTAGGTAGAAGAAAAAAAGAAAGAAGGAGTCACATCAATATCCGTCAGTTTCTATAAGTATATGGCCAATTAATATAAAAAGAAAAGGCAATATACAAAAAGTTTAGAGGATGAACATAAAAAATTAGAATTAGAACTACAAAAAACCCCACAATGTAGAGATTTAAAACAACAGTTGGATTTAAATAAACATAAATTGAATATTATAGAAAAGGGAGAATTGGCACAAAAAATAAAAAGCATTAGACAAAAATTTTTTGAGCAGGCAAATAAACCTGGGAGATGGCTGGCCTATAGATTGAAAAAACAAAAAGATAATAGATGGATTAGTAAATTACGTAACCAAGCAGGGGAGATAGTACATCAAAATGAGGGGAAAAATGGGTGACATATGAATTCTACAAAAATCTTTATAAAGAGGAGGAAATGATCACTGAGGAAAGAATATCACAATACCTTATGAAAGCAGACCTACCAAAGGTTTCAGAAGAATTTCAAAATATATTAAATAAAGATATAACAGTTCAGGAAATTATGGAAGCTATTAAAAAACAAAAAAGTAATAAAACACCTGGCCCTGATGGACTACCGTCCGAAATATATAAAAACCTCCAAGAACTTTTGGTCCGAACACTATTGGATTTATTTAATGAGGTACTAAACACAGCAAAAATTCCAGACTCATGGAAAGAAGCAATCATCTCACTAATCCCTAAAGAAAACTCTGATTTGATCTGTATTAAAAATTATAGACCCATTTCTTTACTGAATATAGATTATAAGATTTTCATGACTATAATGGCAGAAAGATTAAAAAAAATATTTAGTGGAATTTATTCATACTGACCAAAACGGCTTCTTGCCTAAAAGACAAATTAGACATAACGTCAGGATCATACTAGACATCTTAGAATACTATGAATTTCATAGCGAAAAACAAATGGCATTAATTTTTGTTGATGCTCAGAAAGCCTTTGATAATGTTAAATGGAATTTTATGTTGACTCAACTCAAACAGATGGAATTCGGAGAAAAAATTATAAATATGTTTAAAGCAATCTATTCCAAGCAAGAGGCAAAAGTAATTATAAACGGAGAATTAACAAATAGCATTCAAATACAAAAAGGTATGAGACAAGGCTGCCCACTATCTCCTTTATTATTCATTCTTTCTTTAGAAGTACTCACAAGAATAATCCGAAAAGATAAGATGATTAAATGATTAGAAATTAGGAAAGAGACATTTAAATTACAGGCTTACGCGGATGATCTAGTTTTCATCCTGGAAGACCCTTTAGAATCTGGAACAAGATTATTACAGGTGCTGGAAAATTATGGAGTTGTTGCGGGATTAAAAATTAATAAAGAAAAAACTAAAATGCTCGTTAAAAATATGTCCAACTTACAAGAGACTGAGTTAGTAGAAAAAATTGACATCCAGACATCTAAAAGAGTAAAGTATTTGGGGATCCAACTATCAGCAAGATGTACTACACTTAAAGAGAAAATTATGATAAATTAATGGACCAAATTATAGTAGACCTAGATAGATGGAAAAGCTTGCAGCCTTCTTTTATGGGAAGAATAGCGACGATCAAGATGAATATAGTGCTCAAATTACTCTTTTTATTCCAATGTGTACCAATTAAATTAGGTAAGGATTTTTTTAAAAATTTAAATAGAGTACATCTAAATTTATCTGGCAAGGTAAAAAACCGAGAATCAAGTTAAAATTATTACAGGATGCAAAGGAAAGAGGAGAGCTTGGCCTCCCAGATTGGGAAAAATGTTATCAAGCGGAAATAGCGGTATGGATAAAGGATTGGATACATTTAAGGAATAGAAGACTACTAGCCTTAGAAGGTCATGACATGCAAATTGGGTGGAATGCTATAATGTGGGATGGAAAATATAGGGCTCATAAGTACTTTCAAAATCATCATATTAGACGGGCACTATTAGATGTGTGGATAAAAATTAAAAAATGTAATTATATAGAAATTCCCAATTGGCTATCTGCAGTATATTAGAGATTTTTATGCACCCCAAATTTATAAATCTAGGAAGTGTAATTACATATAAAGATCTTTTAGATGAAAATGGAGACCTGAAAACAAGGAAAAGATTATCAGAAGATGATGTAGAGTTGGAATGGTGGGCATACTTACAAATACAGTCACGAAACAGAAAAGATAAAAAAGAACCAGGGAAAAAATTAGAGCATACACAACTAGATAAAATTCTTCTAGGAACAGAAGATTGATTGCTAAAAAAGATATACCAATATTTATTAGAACAGGATTTATTAGAAGAACAGGTAAAAGAAACAATGTTAACCTGGAGTAAAAATTTTGGTTATAATATTGACTTAGATAATTGGCAACTACTATGGAATAGAAATAGGAGGTTAACGCTAGCCACCTCCTATAAAGAGAATTTGTACAAGATGTTTTATAGATGGCATCTTCCCACTACAAGGTTAGCAAAAATAGATTAAAAAAAGCTCACCAATATGCTGGAAATGCAGAAGGCTTCCAGGGACTTATGTGGTGGGAATGTTCAGAAGCAAAAAATTTTTGGCAGTGGATTAAAAATTGGTTGGAAGAAATATTACGACAAAAATTGATTTAAAACCAATTTTTTTTATTAGGGATTATTAATGATAATTTTAGTAAAGCATCTCTCTACTTATTAATACATATCTTAACAGCAGCAAGACTGGCATATGCCCAAAAATGGAAAAGAAAGGAAACACCCACTGCAAAAGAAATAATAGATAAAATTTTATCTTGCGCGGAAATGCACAGGTTAACCCTAGAGATCAAAAATAAGAACGAAACGGAGTATTATGAAATTTGGCAAAATCTGTACAATTGGTTAGAATTAAGGAGGATCGCTGAGATGAACATTGTTTGATTGGTTTATAATGTAAGGACTTTATTGAAAAGTTTTACAGTACATTTTTAAAAGACAAAACCCCTCCCAACCCCCTCCCCTCTCCCCAAACCTCCCCAAGTCTTCCCTCCCCTCCCCCTCCCCGACTTCCCAGAGCTAAATACAGGGTATAAAAATACAAACAAACATAATCTACCATATGCAAACAACAATGAAATATTAAATTCTATCGCACTATAACTCTTATTAAAATAACTACAAGTAATTTATATATCACATAAATCCAATACTTATTCAAATGCTAGGTGAAACTTTTTAGTCCCATATTTATTCAGGATGTAATCAATCCATCTTCTCCACTCCACAATATATCTCTGTTGCGACTGGTCTTTCAAATACGCTGAAATCTTTGCCATTTCCGCCAAATTGGAAACTTTTAAAGTCCATTCTTCTATAGTCGGCAGTTCTTCCTTCTTCCAATATTGCGCTACTAAAAGTCTCACTGCCGTAATTAAATTCAACATCAACTTAGTGTCCACAACAGTAGTATCTATGATAATGCCCAGTAAAAACAATTGCGGACAAAACTTTATCCTTTTCTTGAATATTTTTTGCATATTCCACCAAATTTTAATCCAAAAAGCTTTAACCTTTTTACAAGTCTACCATATATGAAAATACGTTGCATCCTCACAACCACACCTCCAACATTTTGTCTGGCAGTTCGGATACATACTTGCTAATTTTTTAGGATCTAAGTGCCACCTATAAAACATTTTATAAAAGTTCTCTCTTAAATTTTGGGCCTGTGTAAATTTTACATTTCTCACCCAGATCTTTCCCCAAACATCCATTGTAATAACTTCTTGAAAATTCTGAGCCCACTTTATCATACAGTCTTTGACAAGTTCCGTCTCTGAATCAATTTCTATCAATGCAAAATATATGCTTTTGATATGTGCTTGACCTTGATATCTAATTTGCTTTACCAAATTTTCATCAATCATTGAGAAACCAATTTTTTGGTCTTCCTTCCACCTAGCCTGTAATTGCCCATACTGAAACCAGGTTTGTACAATCTTTTCTTCTTTTAAAATATCATATGGCTTTAATTGCCATACATTCCTCTCAAAACACAAAATTTCCTTATATGTAATCACATCATGTTTAAACCCAACATTTATATTTTCTATTGCATGTTTAGGTATTGCCCAAATAGGTATCTTATAATTTAACTTATGTCTGTACTTTTTCCAAACTCGCAACAGAGCATACCTTAAAATATGTATCTTGAACACATTGTCCACCTTCTTATCATGTTGTTGTTAGCTGCGAAGTCGTGTCCGACCCATCGCGACCCTATGGACAACATTCCTCCAGGCCTTCCTGTCCTCTACCATCTTCTGGAGTCCATTTAAGCTCATGCCTACTGCTTCAGTGACTCCATCCAGCCACCTCATTCTCTGTCGTCCCCTTCTTCTATTGCCCTCGATCTTTCCCAGCATTAGGCTCTTCTCCAGTGAGTCCTTCCTTCTCATTAGGTGGCCAAAGTATTTGAGTTTTAGCTTCAGGATCTGGCCTTCTAAAGAGCAGTCAGGATTGATCTCCTCTAGGACTGACCGGTTTGATCACCTTGCAGTCCAAGGGACTCGCAGGAGTCTTCTCCAGCACCATAGTTCAAAGGCCTCAATTCTTTGGCGCTCAGCCTTTCTTATGGTCCAACTTTCACTGCCATACATTGCAACTGGGAAGACCATAGCCTTGACTATACGCACTTTTGTTGACAGGGTGATGTCTCTGCTTTTTAGTGTGCTGTCTAGATTTGCCATGGCTTTCCTCCCAAGGAGCAAGCGTCTTTTAATTTCTTGGCTACAGTCCCCATCTGCAGTGATCTTGGAGCCCAGGAAAATAAAATCTGTCACTACCTCCATTTCTTCCCCATCTATTTGCCAGGAATTGAGTGGGCTGGATGCCATGATCTTGGTTTTCTTAATGTTAAGTTTCAACCCAAGTTTTGCACTCTCCTTCTTCACTCGCAACAAGAGGCTCTTTAGTTCTTCTTCACTTTCTGCCATTAGAGTGGTATCATCTGCGTATCTTAGGTTGTTGATATTTCTTCCGGCAATCTTAATTCCAACTTTTGATTCATCTAGCCCTGCCTTTCTCATGATGTGCTCTGCATATAAGTTAAATAGGCAGAGCGACAGTATACAGCCTTGCCGGACTCCTTTCCCAATTTTGAACCAATCAGTGGTTCCATGTCCAGTTCTCACTGTTGCTTCTTGACCCGCATATAGGTTTCTCAAGAGACAAATAAGATGGTCTGGTACTCCCATCTCTTTAAGAACTTGCCACAGTTTGTTATGATCCACACAATCAAAGGCTTTAGCATAGTCAATGAAGCAGAAGTAGATGTTTTTCTGGAGCTCCCTAGCTTTCTCCATGATTGAGCGTAGGTTGGCAATTTGATCACTAGTTCCTCTGCCTCTTCGAAATCCTGCCTGTACTTCTGGTAGTATGATACTTCTTATCATACAATTGCATAATCTTAAATTTGACTCGTGGCTTTTTCCCTGCCCAAACAAATTTATTAATTCCTTTTTGCCATTCCTCCAAATTTAAATCCTTTTTAAGTATAGGTATCATTTGAAATAAAAATAAAAAATTTGGCAAAACATTCATTTTCACAGCTGCAATTCTTCCCAATATGGATAATTGTAATTTTTTCCAACTATCTTCTTTTTGTACTTTTCCCCATAACTTTTCATAATTATTTTTATATAACTTTACATTTGAGGGTGATAAATATATCCCCAAATATTTAACCCTTTTAACTATTTCAAATCCTGTTAGCTCTTCTAAGACAGCCTTTTGTGATACTGTCATATTCTTAGACAATATTTTAGTTTTTTGTATATTAACCTTAAATCCAGAAACTTTCCCATATTTCCCATCTCCATCAATTCTACAACTGAATAATCAGGCTGAGTCACTGTAACAACCAGATCATCTGCAAACGGCCTCAATCTATAATCCTGGTCTCTAATTTGAATTCCCTTAATTTTATCCGAATCCCGTATTTTAATCAATAATATTTCCAATGTTAAAACAAATAATAAGGGTGACAACGGGCACCCCTGCCTTGTACCCTTTTCAATGTTACATACTTTAGTCAAACTATTATTAACTATTATGCGGGCTGTTTGCTTTTGGTATATTGCCCTGATTGGTTGTAAAAATTTATCCCCAAATTCCATTTTATCTAATACTTTCAACAAAAATTGCCAATCCAATTGATCAAAGGCTTTTTCAGCATCCAAGAAGGTCAACGCTGCAGGGATCTGATTGTTTCTTTCCAAAAATTCCAACAAATCTACTATATGCCTCACATTGTTCTTCATTTGTCTACCACTTATAAATCCAGTTTGATCACCATGAATTACTTGTTGCATTACCCTCATTAATCTGTTAGCTAAAACTTTAGCAAATATCTTGTAGTCCGTGTTCAAAAGTGATATTGGCCTATAATTTTTTGCTTGGGTGACATCCTGGTCTTCCTTCGGGATCAAAGATATAAAAGCAGTTTTCCAAGATGGAGGTACCCCTCCTCCCATTTGAATTGTCTGAAACAATTCCCTTAAAGGCTTTACCATCTCTAACTGTAAGTTTTTATAATACACAGCAGTCAGTCCATCTGTACCTGGCGCTTTGCCCACTTTCAATTGTTTGATTGCTGAAAGAATTTCTTCATCAGTTATCAATTGGTTCATCTCTTCCTTTTGTTCTTGCGTAAGAACAGGAATATTGGCTTTCATCAAATATTCATCTATATCTGCATCACTAATCTTATCTCTAGCGTACAACTTAGAATAAAAATCAACAAAGGTCTTTTTGATAAGACTCTGCTGGTACACTACCTTACCCTTGTGTTCTATTCTATCTATATTAGAAGCCCTTTGCTTCTTCCTTAACAAATAAGCTAGCCATCTACCTGGTTTATTGGCATTACAAAAAGTATTATGTCTAGCATACCGTAAGTTAGTTGCCACTTGGTCAGCCATCAACTTATCAAACTGGCCCCTTAGTAAATTAATTACCTCTTTAGTCTTCCCATCCAATGGATTCAAAATTAAAGCCTTTTCTTTTTCCTTAATTTCATTCTCTAATTCTTTCCTCCTAAATTCCAAGTTACGTCTATATTTATTGTTCAAATATATTAGTACACCTCTCATATAAGCTTTACTAGCATCCCAAACCATTTCAATAGAAGTACCTTTATACATATTAATTTTAAAAAATTCCTTCATCTGTTTTTTACACTCTTCCACATTTTCCTGATATCTAAACAAATTTTCATTTAAGCGCCAGGAGCGCTTTTATTATCTTTTATTATCTCCCTATTATCTTTTTCTATTTCTAACCATACTGGACTATGATCAGACATAGTTCTTGGACAAATCTTAATCTTCTTAATCCTAGAAAAAAGTTCATTAGGAATTAATATGAAGTCAATCCTGGAGAAAGATTGATGTCTATCGGAGAAAAAATTATAGTCCTTTTCTTGCAAATTTCTTTCTGTCCAAATGACTTGCAATTCCAAGTCATCCTTCATCTCAAAAAAAGATTTACGCAATTTAGCATGACTTGGGGTGCTTTTAAAAAAAAACCTTGTCCATTTGTACATCCAAAACTCCATTCCAGTCTCCGATAAAAATACAAGATTTATAATCCCACTGAGTAATCTTGCTGTGTAATAAACTGTAGAAATCTGCTTGTTGTTGATTAGGAGCATATAATCAAACCAAAATCATTTTCTTGCCTTCTATTAACAGTTCAATTATAACGTATCTTCCTTGTTTATCTGCTTCAATTAAAGCCGCTGTCAGAGTATTCTTAACATAAATAACCACTCCATTTTTCTTGTCCATTGCAGAAGCAATAAATTGTGTGCCCAACCTTGAATTTAACAAATACTTTTGGTCCGTGACTCTAATATATGTTTCTTGTAAACAAATAACATCATTCTTCAATTGTTTTAAATATTGAAATACTTTCTTTCTCTTCTGTGGTGAATTTAAGCCATTAACATTCCAGGTTAGAAACTTTGTCGCCATCTTTCGCGACCTGAAGCTTTTGGAGCGCTTCTTCCAAAATCACCTGCACTCTCTTAGGTCGCGCTCCTCCCACTGCTTCACTGTAAGTAAGTTTTGGAGGTGCCATCATAATTCTCTGCTGTTCTTGTTCTTGTTCTCGTCTCATTCATCTAGCAGCAGCATGTGTCATTCTCTGGTCTCTAACCTCCTCCGATAATACTGAAATTTGATCCACTCCTGTAACTTTCTGGAATTCTCCATCTTTCATCTGCGTAACTCCTTCAGCACCTTGTAGATTCTCACTTTGTGGTTGACACTCTCCCTCACCATTCTTCTTTTTAGATTCCAAAAGTGGTATGGGGACTGCTTTTAAAAAATTAGTATAAAAATTACGTGCCTGCAACACTGTAAGAAGACAATGTCTCGTGCCTGCAAACATCACCACCATACCCACTGGTATCTCCCATCTAAACTGAATATCCCTTCTTCTTAACTCTTGTGCCAAAAAAGCAAATTCCTTCCTTCCTTCTTCTTAAAATTCTTGGAGGGATCTCTTTTAAAATCAAGACTTCTTATTCAGCAATTGCAAATTTATTACTGTAAAAACCTTGTATGACCTCATTTCTAATTGCTCTCTTTGTAAAATAAACCACCACATCTCTGGGTAGTTTCCTTTGTCTTGCAATCCACGAATTAACACGAAATATTTTGTCTATATTCTCCATAATTTCTTCTGCTGGTCGCTCCAAAACACCTTCCAAAGCCTCTGAAACTATTATTTCCAAATTTTCCTTAGAATCCTCTTTTAAGCCCCTAATTCTCACAGCGAACTCCATCTCTCTGTACTGTACCAAGGTCAAGTCGTCGTTAATTTTATCCACCACATTTTCAGTCTCTGTCATTTTTGCATCTAGTCTGATATTATTTTGGCTGAGATCTTCAACTCTCTTGTCCAAACGCTCTATACATACAGCCATGCTATGAAATGCAAGTAAGATGTCTGCCCTCATTTCTGTAAGCTTCTCCTCCATAAGTTCAGCTAATTGTTGAGATTACTTTTTCAAAGCTTCTTGCAAAACATCCTGCAGATCTTTCACTGTAAAAGTTGGTACAGGTGCAGGTGCAGGGGGGACATTAAAGCTTGTAACGAAGATTGCTGCACCGGAGAAGCCCCCGCGCTTCTAGGAACTTTAGAAGATTTGGCAGCCATTTTCACCCACTATTGCCTGTTACGCACTTTCACTTTTATCAAACTCCACAAAGTCCACCGAGTTAAAGATCATAAAGTCACTTTCACCTGAATCTCCTGTATCGCTCTGCTTGCATCCAAGTTATCTGAAGCTCACTCTTGCTGGCAGGGATGGTTGCGACGCCCTGCTCTGCTCCAAAGCCCCAGAGCAGAGGCGTCCCGAAGTCCGGAGCAAACTCAGGCTTCGGGGGGGGGCTCAATCCTTCAGGCACCAGAGTTTCAACTCTGGCGGCCCGGGAGAGCTCTACCCCTGCCTGGGCGCTCACCCCCTCCTCTTCTCCCGAGGAGCGGGCTTCCGAGCCGTCAAAAGAGCTGATCGGTGCTGTTTTCGGTGGCTCTACAGAGACGATGGGGCTGACAGCCAGAATGGCTGCCGGCGGCGGAGCCTTGCCATCCGGAAGTCATAATGTAAGGACTTTAAATTAGCATCTATATAATGGACGTAACTGAAAGATACGTAAATATAACGTTGAGGACTGAATGATAGTTTACTAAAAAAAAACTGACAGATTTTATATGTACTTTTTTATATACTTTGTCCTGTTATAGATTGTATTTTAGGTTTTTGTTATTTGTTTTCTGTAACATAAGATAATACTAATAGTAGTGTTATAGCTAGGGAAGTTGAATCATGTCCACTTTTGTTTTTAAATGTATATTTAATAAAATTTTCTAAAAAAAAAAAAGAAAAATCATGAGATGGTTCCAACCAAACATCTCCTATTTTTCTCACCATTCCAAGTCCAAGCTTAATGTTCCAAATGTCCAAATATATATAAAACAAAACAAAACAAAACACATACATCAATTTGGGGTTTGAGGCCAAAACAGGCCTCCCCTTTTAATTAAAAGGAGGAGAATTTTTATAGTCACTTCCAATTTATCCCACCAACTTCAAAAGAACATGGGGAAAGACTAAAAGGAATATTGAACCTGGGGTCTTTTGCAGGTGTGAAGGGGGAGGGGAAAAGTCGCAAACTCCTCTCCTCACCTCTGATAAAGTGGAATCAAATAGTCCAAAGAGCCAGATTAAAAGAAAAAGAGAGAGAGAAAAACATGCTTTCTGTCCTTTGAATTTTCTTTTCTTTTCTTCCGTGGCTTTAGTTGTTATAAGATAAACTAGCCAACTGGAGGTTTACAAAGTTTTTCAAAGTTGCCTTCTTGAAGATTATTTTTACTGCTATACAGGAACAAAAAAAATCACCACCACCACCACTGACAGGGTTAAACTTAACAGCCACTTGAGGTTTCAAAATCTCCCAATTGTTCAAAACACATTGCAGAGGAGTACATTTTGATTTATTTCTTTAAATTACTCTGACAATTCCCCATATTTTTTCTTTTTTTTCCAAGATAGTTTCTAGGCTTCCTCCCTTTACACTTAGTTAATTTGTAATTTAGTAATTAATTTTTCCTGTGGAGGATTAGTCATGGAGATCAGCCCCCTATCTTATTTCAAAATTACCAAAACCTCTGCCAAAAAAATACATTCCAATTCAATTACTTTTCTTAAATCACTCTCTATCTTGCATTAGAAGACAGTTTCTCAGCTTCCTGTTTTCTTACTCATTTCTTATTTCTTTATGCTTCATTTATTTTTATTTTTTATGCTTATCTCTAGAGGACAAATCGGAGAGATCAACTTCCTGTCTTATTCCAGGATTACCAAAGCTTTTTTTAAATCTGTTTTACTTACCAAGGCACCTGTTGCAATTTCTCTCTTTCTCCCGTCAGTAGAGAAGGATGAAACCTCATTGAATTCAGGCACTCAGGTTCCTCAGGCATGGATCCACCAGCAAAGATGAAGCTCAGGAGTCTTCTAGGACAAATGCCGAGGAGCGCTCTAAGACTCACACTTCAGTCACTGTCAGTTTCCTCCTGCTGAGAATTAAAGGCTCGCTGGGACCTTAACAGGGGTCTCCAGATGTGGTGGTGGTGGGACTTTGAAGCTTGCACCACATTGGGCGCCAGGTGTAAGGTTTTACACTTAGCCTCACAATTTCCCCAGCCAAAAGAAACTCCTGAGCCAAGGTTTCAGCAAGCAAACAACTTTTATTTTGATCAAAATAGAGTTGGGTGGCCACATCTCTCTTCGTGGCTGGTAGAGAGATGAAGGCAACAACTAGGAAAGATGTCTTCCACCTTTTATACCTTTCCAGAACAAAGAGATCTGGTCTTGGTACTAGGAACCAAAAGGTACAGAAAAATAATTCCAAGATGATGACTCATACACAGCTCCACCATAACTAATTTCCCCCCTCCCCTTACCATGCTCCTTTCATGTAAGCAATCACCTGTACCTAAAGCATGAAAAATTTGCTTTGATATAACTAATTTCCCAATATAAAGCACCTACAAAGGTGCTTGCACATAAACAAAGATATATATGTGTGTGTGTGTGTATGATTACAAAGTATCACTACTAATATCAATATTACTAACATCAAGCTTAAGCATAATAAAATCCCTTCAATCATATTCTCGAATTTTACAGTTTAAATTCTTTTCTATATATGCCTGACTTTCATTCAAATTTATTGCTTTTTCCTCATATAACTTTTCAAAAAACTTCTGAAATATCAACAATTTTTCTCTCATCATGTTACATCTTTCTCCCTTTTCGTTCTTTATTATCCAATCAGGCTTTTTGCCTTTTTAACTTGTGTGGCTCTAGCGAACATTCTAGAATTTTTATTACTATTTTCATAAAATTCCCTATTTAAATAAATTAGATTTCTTTGAACCTGTTCTAGCTTAATATTTTGCAACCCTTTTCTTTTAGCTGATAATTCTAACATAATCCTATTCACTCTACTTTCTATATCAGTGGTGGCGAACATTTTTGAGACCGAGTGCCCAAACTGCAACCCGAAACCCACTTATGCATCGCTGAGTGCTGGGGGTATGGCCACCAAGTGGGTGTAGCCACCAAGTGGGTGTGGCTATGGTAGTCATAGTAGCATGGGTGGGCATGGCCTGGGTGGGCATGGCCACCTCAATGTCGCTCCTGGGGAGGGATGCCTGTGGGGGTTGGGCAGGCAGGAATGGGGAAGATCCAGGGGTTCTCTGGTGGGTGGGGCAGTGGGTAGGAGGCTCATCCTGCAGGGTGAGGTGAGGCAAGGGAGGGGGCAGGGCAGGGGTGCCATTGCTGTGGGGCAAGGCGAGGTGAGTGCCAATAACTTTCTTGTTTGCTGGAGGACTTGCAGGTGTAAACACTTGAAGTTTCTTTAGACTGTCCATTTCAGCCTGCATTGCCTCATACCATTTATCTTGCTCTGCTTCAGGAAGTTGTTTGATTTGTGTGAACTTCTCAGGCGGAGGTGTAACATTACAAATCAATGGTAAAGGTGCTTTTGTTACTTGCCATGAATATCGTTTTGGAGGAATCCCCTTTGTGGCCCTCTTGGAACGTCTCGGAACAACCGTCCATTCGTCTTCCGTTTCGTCATCGTCTTTGTCATCGTCACCAGCAGCAGCATCGGCGGCTTGAGAAGATGGAACAGTAGGTTGAGAAGAACTTGTGGAAGGAACATCCTCCTGTGGATCTTGATCATCAGGCTGCGAGACATCAGCAGCATCATCTCTAGGAAAATAAACTCCAGGATCGTTAGAATGAATCCTGGACCAGTCAGCATCTTCCTCAAAAGCAGCAGATTGTGAAATCACTATTACATGAGAAGAGTCAATGTATTTGCTCCATTTTGAATTATCATCAATACCCATAAATCTCATTCTTGCAGACAACACAATCCAAGAACACCTTACACCCCTTTAGATCCAAACCTCTTGCAAACTCTGGCATCTTCTTCAGAACACGGAAATTGGCATGACCCAATCTTCTATGCCACTTATGGATACACCTGGAATGCAAAGGTTTACCTGTTAATGAATTCTCAACATTGGCATGTTTATTAGGAACCCCAGGCTTGCCATGAGCAACCTGTGTTTTATTTGTTCTCCTGTTAGCTTTAGGAGCCTTTGGAGTAGCAACAGGATCTCTCCCTGGGACATCTCTCACTGGGCCTGTGCTCTCCCTTTTTGTATACTTGCCTGCTCTTGTGGCTTAGACTTTGGCTTTATATAATAAACACCACCAATCAACATGGTTTCAGCAACAATATCTCCATCTTTAACTACATAACTTGCTTTTTCAAGGTGATGGACCTGAAATTTAGAAACCCTAGACAAATGACTCTGACTAAGCAAATTACTATTGGCAGATGGAATGTAGTAAACGTCGGGAATGGATGCACCGAGAGCTCTTCAATATAAACACTTCCTTTTCCCATGACCTGAACAGGATGATTTGAAAAAGAGTAAAGTTCATGAAATTCAAGTTGAGGCTCGTGCATCTCTGTGTACAGCTCTTTTCTGTAGGTAACATGTAATGCTGCTCTACTGTCCAAAGTCCAAAGAAGCCGTCTGTCGTACTCTGGTTGAGGCTGTGGATCGTTGGTTACAACCAATATGGCAAGTGGAGCTTGCGGATCACGCCTGGGACCATGACCACGACCTTGTCATCCGCCTCTACCTCTGCGTCCTCTGGAATCTGTTCCTCTGGGCTGGTACGTGACAGGCGCTGGAAATCGTTGGGGACAATCCCGGGTGGCATGTCCCACACGATTGCAGATGTAGCATCTTGGCATCCTTGGAACGTAGGCCCTTCCACGGAAGGGACGCCTCACTGGAGCTTTTAATACAGGTAGTTTCCTTAAATGTGGTGCGGCTTGCATAAGTGCCTCTTCTTCAGTTAAAATCCTGCATACATGATCCACTGTGCGTTGAGCAATAGGCACTTGATTAATCTTAGTAATAGCATCTTTCTACTCGTAATTCAATGAATTGATGATAATGCTGATCATTTGAAAATCATCAATAGGATAACCTTTTTCACCCAGTTCTTTTCTAATTCCTTTCATTTTAGTCAAATGTTCTCTGATACATTCATCAGGTTTTAATCGGGAACCATGGAACTCAGACAAAAGTAAACATGTTGACTCAATTGACATAGGCCAATAACATGTCTCTAATTGAGTCCAAATTTGTTGGGCAGTTGCATCTTGTGAAAATGTGAGGTGCAGCTCAGTGTCCATTGACATCAATAATGTTGTACATGCTTTATTATCCAAGTCCCATATGTCAGGAGTCCATGGCTGGACAGGAGGATTAAACACCATCATGTGAGTACCTTCTTTGCGTAGCAATAGGCCAACTTCACTGACCCATGCCCTGTAATTCTGTCCTGACCACTTTAATTTTAGGTCATCAGCCAGTGGTACAATAGAGGGTGTCTGTTGAGGTACATGGAGTTGACGTACATGCTGTGCAGGTTGTGCAATCCAACCATAACCTGTAGGGGGCATCAGTGGCATCTGTGCCTGTGCCCAGACATGCGGCAGTTGCATTGGAGCTGCCGGAGGTACAGGTGCTGGCTGTGACTGTATTTGAGCTACCCATCCACCCTGGCCAGTAGAAGGTGCTGGTGCTGAGGCTGGTGCATTAGCATGACCTGTAGAAGGCACTGGCCTTTGCAATTGAGAACCCAGTGGCAATTGCATGTGGGTTAAATATGGCTGTGCTCTGTCAGGTAGAGGGACTTGCATAGAAGCAATATTAACAGGAATACTAGCACCATCAGGGGCTGGAGCCTCAGGTAACTGTAGAAAATTTGCATCTCTGAGCATTGATTCCTGCATGGACATTTGTGAGAGTGAGAGCTCCAGGCTTTGCAATTCATGTCTTAATTCAGCTTCACCAGCAGATGGTGCTCTAATGTTAGATTCAGGCATCATTGTGACTTTGTGTGTAGGCATTCGAGACTGCCCATAGTCATGTGACTGTAATATAGCAGCTTCCAGTTCCCATTCGTCTGACATGACACTCAATGGTGGGTGTGACTTTGGCTTTGGAGAAGAAGGAGGAGGTGAAGGCAACATGGCCGACACTGTCCTTTGAATCATTGATACATATTCTTTTGCCTGCTGCAATCGCTTTTCAAAAACACTAATTTGTTCACAGTAGCCTTGCACAGCCCTCTCTCGCATAGTTGGCTCAGGGCTTGGAGGAGCATGAGGAATGTTATCCAGCCTGATTTTAGGTCTCGCTCCAAGCCTTTGGAATTCATCATGAGCCCCTAGAGTATGAACATTTTCAAGGGTAGCTGCCAGGGAGCTTGGAAAAGCAGAAAAAAGAGTGACTGACCTTGCATCATCAACAGGAGCAGGTGCGTCTTCTCCAAGGCGTGTGGCTGAAGCAAGTGGAGTCCGTAAACTCAAAGGAAGATGCCCGAGACAGGCTCCAAGCCTCCCTTTTTATCTGTGCTTTCCTTCCTGACACGTTTCAGCAGTTACAGCTTCGTCAGTCGCCAGAACTAACTAACTGATAACAGTCTCAGAAACGTGCATCGTCTAAAACATAAATCAAACCATCCTCTGCTACGAAATGTCAAGGAATAATTCTTCCTATCAGAGGGCAAAGGACCGTGCTTCAGATGATGCATAATGCATGTGGGTGAAGGAAAATAAAGCCTGACACATATTCTATTAAAAATCTTTAATCAATATATTTACACACACACACACACACACACACACACACACACAAAGAAAGCTAACTGACTACATTCTCTCTCATCAGACAGTAAAAAAAAAGTGAAGACAAAAACTTTTTACGCTTGCGCACACAGCAAAGCTAACTCATAACATAGCTAGACCACATGATATTCACTATGGTTACCAGATATGTTATCAACACAGGTGCAGAACAGAAGGAAATGTACAATTAGAATTGAGCTTTTTGGAAGAACTAAAAATAACGTGCAGTGACAGAGGCAGGGGCTGGGGTTGCAGACAAAGGGGGGCCTCCAGTGAGGAGGAGGTGGAAGAGGGTTTAAGCAAGCTTAGTAATCACAGTGGGGATCCCCCCAATGTTCTTCATGGGTAACCTCAAAGCATGACAGAACAGACCAAAACCTGCTGCAACCACCCAGCAGATGGGAGGGGAATACAATCCAAATAGCCCCCCCATAAAAGCCTCAGAGAGGGGGAAAAGCGCTGGCAGGCAGGCACCTTGCTAAGCTGATGGCTTTGAGGAGAAGGGCAGCTACACCCCCTCCCAAACACTGCCCTCTCACAAAAGCAGGATGAAAACTCCAAAGAGCGACAAGGAAAAAAAGTTAAAACAGAAGAGCGTCTCATGATGGTTTTCTTCCCCACTTCCTTCTAGTTACAGGTTAAATATGTAAAGACCACAAAAGAAAAAATCTTGGCTTTCTCTCTTTTTAATTCAGAAGAAAGGAATGGGAGGATTGGGGGGGTTGTTTCAAAGGAAGGGAAAGAGAGGCTCGGGGTGCATAGCAGCAGAAGGCACAAGGCTTCTGGCTATGCAGGGGGGCATTGGGGTGTGTTCTTTTTAAAACAGAACGAGGCAAAAAGTAAAAATTCCCCACTCACTCCACCTCCAAAAAACACAATAACAGAGTTTTCAACGATTCAAACAAGTTTTTATTGAAAAGTAAAAGTTTGCATTTGGCATGCTTTTAAAGAATTAATGTGATTTTTACTGTTGTATGCCTGCTGATAATTTATCTACCCTTGGCTCATAGTTTGTAATTTTGAGAGCAAATGCAGCACTCAGGTCATCTGTTAGTCTGCTTCTGTTGTCTGATTTGATAAAATTCATAGCTGAAAACAGCTGCTCACAAGCGTAAGATGATCCAAACAAAGTAAGGAGAGTAATCCCAAGTGCTTTCATTCATTTAAAATTATCTGGCAGAGAATTCCACACTTTGAGGATTTCATTCTTATAACTAACTGTGCTGTCCTTTGTCATCCATTCCATCTTCTCTAGTATTTCATGCAGGTTCCAGAATTTATTTTCCTAGATAGCATGTTCTTGGAATTCCAGTAGTTCCATTTCCAGATTTCCTAAATCTAACCACTCTAAGCAGGAAAGATCAAGTTCTTCAAATTTGGCTTTATCTGGAAAAGTAAGAAAACACAGGGTTGTCTCCATTTTATGGAACTGTGAAAATCTATTACTAAAATTTACCTTTGCAGCTGCAACAGTACTAGAAAACTCTTTGTAGATTTCCTGATGGCTTGTAGGATTGTCTGCAAATGTTCAACAATTTTCTAAATGAACTTTTAGAGTAGGAAAATATTTCAGTTGCCCACTTTCAAGGTCTCTTTCAAAAACCTGCAGTTTTCTCTCAAATGTTTTGATATCACAAAACATTCTGTCTGCTGTTTTCCCTGTACCTTGTAATTGTTTATTCAGCAGGCTGAAGTGGTGTGTAAAGTCTGTGAAAAACATGAGGTTGGTAAGCCAGGCCATATCAGTGAACTGTGGATATTATTGCCTTTTTCATGCATAAAAAGCCGAATTTCATCCAAGCAGGCCACAAATCTCTTCAGGACTCGTCCTCTGCTCAGCCACCGAACATTGTTGTATATAATTAAACAATCATACTGTGCCTGAACCTCCTCAAGTAGTACTTGAAATTGCCGACAATTCAGAGCATGAGCCATGATGTAATTCACTATTTTTGTGATGTCTTTGAGGATATTGTCAAATTATTTGTTGCTTTTCTTGGTACACAGAGCTTCCTGGTGAATGATGCAGTGGAATTGAATTACTTTGTGTTTTGTTTCTTGAAGAAATAACTGTATGAAACCAGATGTTGTCCCCACCTTAGAAGGTGTTCCATCAGTTGTAATTGAAACCAACTTTTCTGGTCTTACATCTTGTGATAAAAAAGCTTCTTTCACAGCATTGTAGATATCTATACCTTGTCTTCTTTCAGGCAAAGACATCAGTTTCAGCAGCTCTTCTCTCATGATGTCACCAACAGCATAACGCAAAATTACTGCCAGCCTGACATATCTGTGCTTTCGTCCAAGCATATGGAGTAACAGGCTGCCTTTCGTAAGTCAGTGGTGAGCTGCTGACTAACACCACTTGCCACGTACTGGACTCTGTGTTTCTTGTCAGGGGTATCTCAGAGATGTGTTACATGATTTTATCCTTGTTTGGGAAATCATGAAAAAGAGAATCACTCCCAGACAACATGGGCGTTTTGATAATATCCCCATCAGAGAGGGGCTTACCATGTTTTGCTATGCACAGTGAAATTTTAAAACTGGCAGCTGTCAGATGATTGGTTCTGGATAGATAGTTGGAAAAACTAAGATGCTGGGAATGATAGCTCCTCAATTTTCCTTCAATAAATTCTTTCATTATCACAATGTTGGGCTACATTTTTATGGTTGGTTTCAAAGTGCCGCCTGACACTTCATGTGTGACACACAACACTTTTGTTGCATAGGACACATAATGCTTTCCCACTGTGTTCAATCACTCCAAATGACTGTGTCCAGGCCTCTTGGAATGATCTTCCACTGTTTTGGATTTTTTGGCTGTCATCATTTTTGGGTGGGTATACAAGACTTGGAGTCTAAAAAACCACAAAATTTAAAACAAATATGAAGCAACCAATACAAATCTATCTCTAAATAACTAACACTACTAGTTAACACTAAAGAAATGGATATTCCCTGAATCAACAATCTAGGAGGGGGGAATTAAAAAATGAAAGCAGTGTCTTGGATTTTACAGGTTGTTGGAAAAGTACTCCTTCATTTTAACAGATACTGAAAATAGCTGTCAACACTGCTAACATCGAATGTTATTGCTTGACAAGAGATAAAGAAGTAGCCATTTCATATGTTAAACTTGTGTATTGCTTTAAGAGATTGGATTAAGGTTGGGAGGGGGGAAGAGGGGGATTGTTCCTCAAGGCCATCTGAAATTAAAGAAGATAAGAGCTTGGTGGGTTTTCTAAAGGGAAGGAAACTGATTCTTTAAATTAATTGGAGAATATGATTCATGACAAAATTAGAAAGGTGGAGAATTGTGTTTTAATATATTGTGCAAGGGGGTGGAGATTTCAGATTCCAGCTTCCTTCGAGCAAGCATTAGCCGGTGTATTAGGCTAGTAAAGGACTTTTGTAAACAATGCCTCAGAGTCACTTGAAAAGCCCATACGTCAGAAACCTGACATCAGCCGAGAAACCTGAAGCAGAATGCCTGTATTAGCAGATGCAACTGATATAAAATCTGGACAAAGAATGGTTGATAAAGCATTCTTGGTTGTCTATTTTATCTTTCCTAAAAAGCTGTAACTAACTTCCTCACCTAACTTTGCAAACCCTGTGGGTCCCAGGCCATTCCACATAACTGCAAGAAAGCAGCTGCAATCCGGGTACTGTAACAGGGCTTTTCCAGTCGCCTAGCAAGGTGTCAAAAACTTGATGTAAACTTGATGACCCCTCAAAAAAAGAAAAAAGTGATAAAGTACAGTAGTCCTCATCTTACAACAGTTCACTTAGAGATAGTTTGAAGTGACAACAGCACTTTAAAAAGAGACTTAAGACCATTTTTCACTCTCTGCTGCATGCACGCCCACCCCTCGCTGCTGCCCTGAGGCTGGGTAGCCGGTGAGTGTGAATGCTGCCTTGTTGGGGCCTGCTGAGCCCAGCGGCCAGCTGAGGCAGCTTCAGACACCAGGCTGCCCACCACACACACACCATTGCCACTGCCCCATGAGGCTGGGCAGCTGGTGAGTGGTGAGTGTGAATGCTGCCTCGTTGGGGCCTGCTGGGGCCAGTGGCCAGCTGAGGCAGGTTCAGACCAGGTGCTCCCCCCACCATTGCCACTACCCAAAGAGGCTTAGCAGCAAGCTGAGGCAAGGCAGCCTCCCCCACCACATCATTATACAGAGTTAGTAAATAATAAATAAAAACAGGCTGCTTTCATTTGAACTTTATAGTGGGGACCTGGAGGGATTTTCTTTCAGTGAAGATGAAAGAAAATATATAAAAGACAGGGAATAAAAAGCAAAGCAGAAAGGAATAAGAAGAGAGAGAAATATCATGGAGGTTAGGTTTCCTGGATCAGAAATAAACAGAAAAATTAAACCAGTTTTAAGAGAATAAATGGAAATAAATGGAATCAAACCAGTTTAAATTATAAATGGAAGAATCAAACTAGTTTTAAGGGAACAAAAGGAAAGAAATGGAAGAATTAAACCAGTTTTAACAGAAAAATGATTGGCTTGAACTTTTAAATGGAGAACCAGAATGTTCAACCCAGCAGAAATAATAAAATTATAACTTTAATTCTATTTACAAAGTTATAGCTTGCAAGCTGCCTGCAGTGTGCAGGAAAAGCACTCTGTGCATGGCCAGAGGCATGATTGCTGGGCTTCCAACTAGGAACCCCAGCTGTTAATGGAAGTCAGGGGAGACTGTTTTTCTTAACTGTGTGCCCCATGCGAGGTCCCCCTCCCCTCCTGGGGCCCTGCTTACCCGGGTGGTGCCTAGCTTGTGCGGGTTGGACGTCGCTGAAGTGGCTGAAGTGGCAGCTGCTGGGGAAGACGAGGAAGCAGTGGTGGTGGATGATGAGCAGCCCTGCCGCCACCTGAGGATTAAGAACCTGCTGCCATTGTTGCCGTCCCCGCCGCCGCCCCTCTCCCTCCCCCCCGGCTCATTTGCTTGCTTCAGACTCTTCCTCTCCACCGGTGGCACACTGACCATGTGCGCTCTGCAACGTGGTATGTAAATAAGGGGGCGGTGCTATGCTAATCAAGATCCCACTCTTTCTTTCTTTTTTTATTGAAAAGTTTTACAATACATTTTTAAATACAACCCCCCTCCCCCTCCCCAACCCCCCCAACCCTCCCCTTCCCTCCCCGACTTCTCAGAGCAAAATACAGGGTATAAAAATACAAACAAACATAATCTAAAATATGCAAACAACTATAAAATATTAAATTCTATTGCACTTTAACTCTTAATAAAATGACTACAAGCTAGTTATACATTATATCTGCTACTTATTCAAATGCTAAATGAAACTTTTTAGTCCCATATTTATTCTGGATATAATCAATCCATCTTCTCCACTCCACAATATATCTCTGTTGCGATTGGTCTTTCAAATACGCTGAGATCTTTGCCATTTCCGCCAAGTTGGAAACTTTTAAAGTCCATTCTTCTATAGTCAGCAGTTCTTCCTTCTTCCAATATTGCACTACTAAAAGTCTCGCTGCCGTAATTAAATTCAACATCAACTTAGTGTCCACAACGGTAGTATCTGTGATAATACCCAATAAAAACAGTTGCGGACAAAACTTTATCCTTTTCTTGAATATTTTTTGCAAATTCCACCAAATTTTAATCCAAAAAGCTTTAACCCTTTTACAAGTCCACCATATATGAAAATACGTTGCATCCTCACAACCACACCTCCAACATTTGGGCTGGCAGTTCGGATACATACTTGTTAATTTTTTAGGATCTAAGTGCCACCTATAAAACATTTTGTAAAAGTTCTCTCTTAAGTTTTGGGCCTGTGTAAATTTTAAATTTCTCACCCAGATCTTTTCCCAAGTATCCATTGTAATAACTTCTTGAAAATTCTATGCATAAAGGTACATCGATGGAAATGGTTTGGGATGCTAGTAAAGCTTATATGAGAGGGGTTTTGATTTACGGTATATATTGCAGCTTCAAATGTAAAATTGTATAAGAATAATTATGAAACACTATGGTTGAAGGTACAAAGGGACTTAAATAATTGGAAAAATTACAATTATCCTTATTGGGAAGAATTGCAGTTGTTAAAATGAATGTTCTGCCAAAGTTTCTCTTTTTGTTTCAAATGATACCTATATTGAAAAAGGATGCCAACCTTGATCAATGGCAGAAGGGTATTAATAAATTTATTTGGGCGGGGAAAAAACCAAGAGTTAAATTTAAGATTTTACAAGATGCTAAGAGGGGAAAGAGGGGAACTTAAGGCGCCGAATTTGAAATTGTATTATGATGCGGTTGCCTTGACATGGGTTAGTGATTGGCTTAATTTAACTAATAAGAGAATACTTCATCTTGATGGTTGGGATTTGGTATATGGATGGTATGCATATTTGCTTTACGATAAGAAGGTGAACAGGGCTTTTAAATCCCATATTCTTAGAAGTGCTTTATTGCGTGTCTGGAAAAAGTATTATTATAAGTTAAATTATAAAATACCGATTTGGGGAATTCCTGGACACGCGATAGAGGGCGTATCTATGGGAGTGAGTTTGGATATGGTTTCTTATAAGGAATTACTTAGATTGGAAGGGAATGATTGGCAACTTAAATCATTAGATGAGTTAAGACAAGAAAACATAAGTCACTCTTGGTTTCAATATACCCAATTGAAAGCTAGGTGGAAGTTAGATCAAAAGGTTGGCATCACAATTATAGATCAAAATTTAGTAAAACAAATTAGAGACTTAAATTGTGCACATATAAAGAGGATATATAATGCTTTAATTGAATTGGATTCGGAAACGGAATTACCGTAGTTAAAGAAAGTGGGCACAAAATATTCAGGAACCAATTTCGTTGGACGCTTGGGAGATAATTTGGGTCAGAAATGTTAAATTTACTCAGGCTCAAAATTTAAGAGAAAATTTTTATAAAATGTTTTATAGATGGCATCTGGATCCCAAGAAGTTGTCTAACATGTATCCTAACTTACAGTCTAAATGTTGGAGATGTGGTAGTTTAGAAGCCACCTATTTTCATATGTGGTGGACTTGTAGAAATATAAAAGCTTTTTGGATTAAAATTTGGTGGAACATTCAAAAGATTTTTAAGAGAAAGATAAAGTTTTCTCCGCAATTGTTTTTATTGGGTATTGTTGTAGATTGTGATGTTAAAGAAACCAATTTGATGTTGAATATGGTAACAGCAGCACGGTTACTGGTGGGACAATATTGGAAGAAGGATAGTTAGCCTACTATAGAAGAATGGGTGCTTAAAGTTTCGAATCTTGCAGAAATGTCTAAGATTTCTGCTTACTTGAAAGATCATTCACAGGAAAGATATATTTCAGTTTGGAGGAGATGGATAGATTATATTCAGAATAAATATGGGACTAAAAAGTTCCATTTAGCTTATGAGTAGATTTTAGAGGGATATTGTTATTGATTGTTGGTACTTTGTATGTATTTATGTTAAAGGGGAGTTAAGGCACATTATGAATTTGGTTAATTGTATATTATGTATAATTTTTATTTAGAAGATGATTATTATAACTATAATCCTGTATCTAGCTCTGGGAAGTGGGGGGGGGAAGTGGGCGGGTTTGGGGTGGGGGGATTTGGGGATATATTGTAAAATCTTGTTTTTGTAAAACTCTTTAATAATAAAAAAAGAAAATTCTGAGCCCACTTTATCATACAATCTTTAACAAGTTCCGTCTCTGAATCAATTTCTATCAATGCAAGATATATCCTTTTTATATGTGCTTGACCTTGATCTCTAATTTGCTTTACCAAATTTTCATCAATCATTGAAAAACCAGTTTTCTGGTCCTCTTTCCATCTAGCCTGTAATTGCCCATACTGAAACCAGGTTTGTACAATCTTTTCTTCTTTTAAAATGTTGTATGACTTTAATTGCCATACATTCCTCTCAAAACTTAAAATTTCCTTATATGTAGTCACATCCAACATTTATATTTTCTATTGCGTGTTTAGGTATTGCCCAAATAGGTATCTTATAATTTAACTTATGTCTATACTTTTTCCAGACTCGCAACAGAGCATACCTTAAAATATGTATCTTAAACACATTATCCACCTTCTTATCATACAATAAATATGCATGCCATCCAAATAACAAGTCATGACCCTCAAGGTTTAATAATCTCGTGTTAAATTAAACCAGTCACTTATCGCTGACAAAGCAGCAGCCTCATAATATAATTTGAAATTAGGCATTTTAAGACCACCTCTTTCACGCTTATCTTGCATTATCTTAAATTTAACTTGTGGCTTTTTCCCTGCCCAAACAAATTTATTAACTCCTTTTTGCCATTCCTCAAAATTTAAATCCTTTTTAAGTATAGGTATCATTTGAAATAAAAATAAAAATTTTGGCAAAACATTCATTTTCACTGCTGCGATTCTTCCCAGTAAAGATAATTGTAATGTTTTCCAACTATCTAATTCTTTTTGTACTTTTCCCCATAACTTTTCATAATTATTTTTATATAAATTCACATTTGAGGCTGACAAATATATCCCCAAGTATTTAACCCTTTAAGATCCCACTCTTTCTTGAAAGTAATTGTGACTCCCAGCTTGGGACTCCTCTGGGGATCTGGCGGGTGATTAATAAAACTTCCTCCCAATAAATCACTTGTCTCTCTCTCCTTTCCTCACTTTTAGCACACAGTACAGAGAAACGAGACAGAGGTTGCCGGGCTTGCTGCCAGGCTCACTGCCAGGAAGGGCGCGTCGGGTCCCGTCCCATCCCGTCCCTTAGATCCTGCGGGGAGCTGCAAATCCTCTGGTTTGTCAAGCCGCGCTCGGATCGAATGAAGAAAAATCCCAGCAGTGAAGCAATGCAACAAATGGTGCTCCTGTGGCCAGGGCTGGTGGCAAGGATGCACTTCGCTCATCCACTCTAAGTGGCCCCATCAGGCTCGTGATGCCAGCCCAAGTGACCCACGTTTTGCTGAGAGCCACAGCCAGCTCGGAGGGTCAGTTCGTCTCTCTGTGTTTTTGGCTGCTTTGCCCCACTGGGGGTGGAGGCAATCACCACTGAGTTCTCGCAGCGATCGGCTGCCTCGCCTTCCACAAAGTGGGAATTATGGCAATAGCGAGTGACATGCTTGACGCAATCATCCCGAGATGGTCGCAGTTACCAGCTCGAGGTCAAGATTGTGACTCTGACAACGTGGGGAATCGGGGAGCTCTGGGAGGTAGAGCTTTTTTGCAAGGTCACTGGGGAAGAGAAGGAGGGCTGGCGCTCTTTGCATGCTTGCCCTCCCCGGACTTGGGGCCGGTTGCAGTGCTTTCCAGCCAGAGAGGGAATCTGACTGTTGCATCCTAACACAGCCATCTTTGCCATCCCTGTCACCATCTTTGCCATCCCCGCCATCCCTGCCCCCACCAGCTTTGCCGTCCCTGCCGCCACCATTTGTGCCGCCCTGATGATGCCATCTTTGCCGTCCCCGCCACCACCTTTGCTGTCTCCGCTGCCATCTTTGCCGTCCCTGCCACTGCTGCTGCCATCTTTGCCGTCCCTGCCACCCCATCTTTGCTGTCCCCACCGCCACCATCTTTGCCAGCCCCTCTGCCACCATCTTTGCCGCCACTGCCACTGCCATCTTTGTGCTGCTGGCAGGCACTGCCACTTCACTGCCACTTCACCATGCCATGCCATGTCCAGCACACCGGAAAACCGAGTGCGCTGCCTGGTCAGCCCAACGGGTGGAAGCTGCCAGTGGACTCCTGCACCCAGCCTGCTCCGTGCACAACCACCAAGGCAGAGGGAGATGGAGTCCCTTCCCAGAGGCCGTGCACAGTGCCTGCCGGGAGTTGGGCTGACCGGGTGGCACACTTGGTTTCCCAGCGGAGGCCATAGCACTGAGGAGGCAGCGCCTGCAAGTGGTGCAAAGATGGTAGTGGCGCAGGGTTCAGAGACACTGGCCTTGTCTTCCCTGGTGACTGCCGCTTCCAGCACAAGTTATGCACCACCCAGGTAAGCAGGGCCCTGGGAGGGGAGAGGAACCTCACGCGGGAGACACTAGCCAAGATAGCCCCACCCACCCCTGACCATTAACATTTTGCCCCCCCGCCCCTACCGCTCTTCCCCCGCCACTGCAACTTACTGCTGTCGGCTCGCTTGCTAGCTTGCTGTCCGCTGGTCCTCTCTCTCCCTCACTTTCTGCTGCAAATGCTGCGGCCTCCGAAATTTGCTGCTTTTATCCTCTCATCTATTCCAGACTGTGCATGCACAGAGAGCTGCGCATGCACAGAGAGCACAAAGATCTATTTCTATTAATACATTTTCTTAAATCTATGTTATTATACTTTATTTCCGCTTTTGATGGATTAGATTTATCAATTCCTATATCCATAACCATATCATAATCACCTACCATTATCACATAACCTTTTTTATTTTTGAGGATTAATTTTATTATTGAACAACAACCATGTTCTCAATGAACCCAAAAAACTCATTAATATCAAAGCTGAATATTTTGGGAAGTAGTTTTTAGTTTGTTTTTAGTTATAGCTATTTTAGGGGGATATCTGTGTGTGCAGGTGACTATTACTGTGCATAATTATTAGGCAACTTAACAAAAAACAAATATATACCCATTTCAATTATTTATTTTTACCAGTGAAACCAATATAACATCTCAACATTCACAAATATACATTTCTGACATTCAAAAACATAACAAAAACAAATCAGTGACCAATATAGCCACCTTTCTTTGCAAGGACACTCAAAAGCCTGCCATCCATGGATTCTGTCAGTGTTTTGATCTGTTCACCATCAACATTGCGTGCAGCAGCAACCACAGCCTCCCAGACACTGTTCAGAGAGGTGTACTGTTTTCCCTCCTTGTAAATCTCACATTTGATGATGGACCACAGGTTCTCAATGGGGTTCAGATCAGGTGAACAAGGAGGCCATGTCATTAGATTTCCTTCTTTTATACCCTTTCTTGCCAGCCACGCTGTGGAGTACTTGGACGCGTGTGATGGAGCATTGTCCTGCATGAAAATCATGTTTTTCTTGAAGGATGCAGACTTCTTCCTGTACCACTGCTTGAAGAAGGTGTCTTCCAGAAACTGGCAGTAGGACTGGGAGTTGAGCTTGACTCCATCCTCAACCCGAAAAGGCCCCACAAGCTCATCTTTGATGATACCAGCCCAAACCAGTACTCCACCTCCACCTTGCTGGCGTCTGAGTCGGACTGGAGCTCTCTGCCCTTTACCAATCCAGCCACGGGCCCATCCATCTGGCCCATCAAGACTCACTCTCATTTCATCAGTCCATAAAACCTTAGAAAAATCAGTCTTGAGATATTTCTTGGCCCAGTCTTGACGTTTCAGCTTGTGTGTCTTGTTCAGTGGTGGTCGTCTTTCAGCCTTTCTTACCTTGGCCATGTCTCTGAGTATTGCACACCTTGTGCTTTTGGGCACTCCAGTGATGTTGCAGCTCTGAAATATGGCCAAACTGGTGGCAAGTGGCATCTTGGCAGCTGCACGCTTGACTTTTCTCAGTTCATGGGCAGTTATTTTGCGCCTTGGTTTCTCCACACGCTTCTTGCAACCCTGTTGACTATTTTGAATGAAACGCTTGATTGTTCGATGATCACGCTTCAGAAGCTTTCCAATTTTAAGAGTGCTGCATCCCTCTGCAAGATATCTCACTATTTTTGACTTTTCTGAGCCTGTCAAGTCCTTCTTTTGACCCATTTTGCCAAAGGAAAGGAAGTTGCCTAATAATTATGCACACCTGATACAGGGTGTTGATGTCATTAGACCACACCCCTTCTCATTACAGAGATGCACATCACCTAATATGCTTAATTGGTAGTAGGCTTTCGAGCCTATACAGCTTGGAGTAAGACAACATGCATAAAGAGGATGATGTGGTCAAAATACTCATTTGCCTAATAATTCTGCACTCCCTGTATTACAAAACTCTCTTTGATTTGTATTAAGTGCATACAGATTTGCTAAAGTAACCTCTTGTCCATAAATCAAGCCTTGAATTATAAGAAATCTTCTCATATCATACCTTTTTATGGCATTTATCTTAAATTCACATCTTTTAGCTACCATGATTGCTACCCCTCTTGCTTTTGATGTACCAAATGTCTTTTCATATACATCAGCCCAATATAACCTAAGTATATTCACCCCTTCTTTTGATGTATTTCTTGTAAAAATACAATATCTACTTTCTCTTTGTTAATTGATTTTTCAATTCTTGGTCATTTATATTTCCCCCCCAAGCCATGTACATTCCATGTAGCTACCTTCAATGATTTCCCCATCTATTCCTTGTATTACATATTCCCTTTCATCTCCATATGTTCTCTAACGTAAATCTTACAAAACTAAAACTACAAAGTAAGCATATTAATCCAAAACATAAATAGCCTTTTACCCACCCATAAACATATATGTTGTCCCCCTTCTCTTCTTCAGGAGATCTTCCTCTTCTCCGCCACTTCTGGCCTCCGGGGTGGAGGGGAAGAGGAGACATCCCTGCAGGAACTTTGGTCGCCCACTTCACCTCCCTTGACTATTTGACTAATATTTTGTGTCATATCCTGACCTTTGCCAGATCTGTTATTCTTACATCCATCTTGTCCATTTTATCTTTTATTTCCTTCAAATCCTCCTCTATATTTGTCTTCATTTCTTTTATATTTATCTTCATTTCTCTTAACTCTTGTAAGAGAATACCAAGCTTATCTGGTTGAGTCAATGACTTCTCAGGTGATTTTTTCCCCTTACATCCATTTCTAGGGTGTTTCCCACTCGAATCAGACATAAATGTGAAGGTCTAAGGCCTGATTTGGGTCTTTGCCAAACACTTTCTGCACTTTGGCTGTGTTTTGACATCCAACCACCAAAAAGAGCTCTTAATCTTCTAAGAATTTTTACACTGTCTACAGTCCATACACATCACTCCCTCCCTTTGTCTTGTACTTATCAATTTATCTCCATGAAAGCAACATGATGGAAATAAAAAAAACCAAAGACAGCAACTATCTTTATTAGACACGCCTTATCAAGGCTCTGTCTTAAAGGTGTTTAATATTTTCACTTTCTCCAGATCTCAGTACTTTGACTGGAAGGAGGGAGTAACAGGCCTTCGCACTGTACACACTGTACTTATAAATCAGCTATTATCTTTTCAACTGTACTCCTTTAAACTCTGTCCAAATTCTTTCTCCTATCAGTCTTCAATCAGTCTCCTCTCCCCATGAGCCTTGAAAAGCCTCTCAAGTCTCTTAGTCAAACATCCAAATTCAAAGTTTCTCTGAGAGAATGTCCAAAACCGAATACAATCCAAACTTCAGGAGGAAAGCAAGGGAAGTAACTCACGTTTCATAATCTCTTAAATTTTCATAGTCCTTAATTAGGTGTTATATTTCTTAATCAATTCTCTGTGATGGTCTGGAGGAGGCAGAAATTCAGCGTCCATTGTCCATTGTCCATTCAAGCTAGCTCCGTCCCCAGCAAGTTGCAGTAATAAAGATACTGAACTGATACTGACTATGAGGACCATGTTCAGGTGTGTCCTTAGCTCTGGAGACTTACTGTCAACCCAATTAACAGGCCTCATAGGCACTAACTCCAGCACTTCTGCCTTTCTGTTAGCTACCAATCAGCTGTTTAGTATGCCAGGTATTTCTTTGTAGCCTATTATTTTTAATATTTTTAAAATTTTTTATCAGTGTTGATCTTTTCTCTTTTTTCCATACATAATCATTAACTACATAATTTATTTGACCAACTAGTCTTTTTTCTCTTCTAGCAAATAACCTACTTCCTCTGTTGAATGCATCCTAGTAGGTCCAAATTAAACTCATCCAGAATAAAGACTACATCCAACATGCAATAAATGATCATGAAAATGGACCATCCTGTTGGTAAATGCTTCTTTTCAGTGAGGCAAGTTCTACAGGAATCTTGCCTCATCCCAGGATTCAAAAGAAAGTTCAGATGTAAGCAATCAGCTTAGGCAATCCTTCCTTTGTGCATTAAATACAAAAACAAACCTTCAAATTTATTAGAATTAAATTTCTTAAGCTTCACCCTGCTCCATACTTTTCCTTTTCCCTTGGTTTTGAGGTCAACACTGAGGAACAGTGGAACAATAAATATTAGGGACCAGCACAGTAGTGGGGAGGCTTGCCCAATTCTTAAATTTATTTTAGCAGTGTGAAACTATAAAGTAATATTGATTTATGTAACTGGCTTTGAAGTATTCTGGGCTGCTCTTGCTTACTCTGAGCTACTGCTGCTACAGAATAAAGATATAGTCCTGCAAGCATAGATTTAGAGTTTTTACTTTATTTCTTGGTTCTTTAATAATTTTTCCTAAGAATCAGAAATCAATATATTATCCCCATTGTGTCTCTTAGAAAAAAAGTAAAGCTGGAAACCTATCCACGTGAAAAATCAAGATTGCTCTCTGTCTCTGTCTGTCTCTCTCTCTCACACACACAAGACACACATTGAGGTTGAGCCAAGAATAGTTGGGCTTTTGTTTTCAAGTCTGATTATTCACGAAGGAAAATGATGAAAAGTTAACAAGAATAATAAAATCCTCCTCCTACTTCCCTTTATGTTACAGCATTTTGTTGATTGGTGCTGTCAACTTGTACTCAGCCAGCTGTTATAAAATTGTCTGAGTACTGTGCCAACTCATTTACCCTGTGCACAGAAAGGCACCCATTATGATAAATTGTGATGCTATCAGGAATGTCTTGGCCACCTGCTTCACCCTAAGCCACAAAAGTTTAGCTTACCTGAGCGCCTGGAATTATCTAAACGCCAGCTAAGGGGAGAAACACAGCAGTTTGTTCAAGACAGATAATGTTAAAGCGAATACAGTTGCATTGATCAAAAGGTTTTCTAAGATCATAGAGGAATGAAAAAAGCGAACAGAACGTAAAAAGGAAGAGAAGAGTGGCAGGTTTGGCCAGAGGGTGGGGAAATGAAAGTCAAGAAAAGGACATTCCTCTGGCTGCCCTCTTTGAAGGCCCGAGCGCTGGGAGGACACCGTGGCTCGGTCCTAGCAGTGCTTGCCGGTAACATCAGGCTGCACTGTCTTTCCTGGAGCGTCCGGGTATATCTCCTCCTCCTCCGCCTCCTCGAACCAGGCTGGGGAGGAGGGACGCAGAAGCAAGAAAACCAAACGGCACTCCGAGCTGAATTGTTGGTGGCGGCGGCTGCTTATATGTCAGCGGAGGAAGTGGGAGGAGCAGAAGGGTTGAATTTTGTGCGAGCGAGATGCTTGGTAGCCCAAGTTCCCGCTCAGGACTTAATACAGTAGAGTGAACGTCGTTTTTGCACGGGAGGGAGTGCCGAATAAAAGATCTGATCGAGGCTGCTCGTAAAGGGCCTCATGCACGCTGTCTTTGGCTCAGACTGTCGGTTGCGTTGCCTCGTGCTGCCGAAAGATTCGAGATGGAGCGTAGTGCCTTGCGGTTGGTCCAACTTTTCCTCTTTGTGGTATGGGGTAAGTACCTAACGCTACGGTTCCCGAGTTATATCTATCACATTGTCCAGGAGACACTTGAAAGGGGCATTTGGCCACGCTCGTAAATACGCTCAAGGTACGCTTTAACGGCATGGTTTGCTTTGCAGTAAGTCCTTTAGGAGGAAAAAAGAAAAACAAAAAAGCCGGAGTTTGTCAGATAACTCATTTTGCTTCTCTATAGACTGATTATAACTGAAATAATAAATCAATAATATAGCTAAAAGTTTGATATTATTCAGGAGCAGAAAAAAAGATTTTGAGGGAGAGACAATCACTCTCCTAGCTTCTTGCTTAAAGCTCCTATTGGTTTATACAGGGCCACAAACCCATTTCTCAAAATACTAGATGATTTGTAGGTTGATAAGCTCAGTGCAGTTTTCCTCAGTCTGAAGAGGACCATCTACTTTTTTTATACCCTTCATACAATGTTTGATCTTGGCCTCCGGTGAAGAACAATCCGTAAATCTCATGAGTTTTCCCAAACCAGAGGTGTGAATTACCTTTGATGAGTAAGGACCCCATTTTAAATTCTTTCAGGACCTGAGAGCTGCAAAATGAATTTGGTCTCATTATACGTGTTTCTTTGCTCAGTTTATTTTGGTTTTCTTGGTTCCTTTTAAACATAATTTGTTTTTTTAGGGTCTGCAGTCTTTTGAATGTGTTTCTTATTTAAAATGGCACTAAATGTTGTATTCAGTGTTTAACATTTGTGGTTGTAGCTGCTCCAAAGGCTGCAAAAGAGGAATTTGGGCCCATATACAGCTCTTAGGACCACAGATTTCCTATCTTGCCCAAAGAGATACAACAGAATCACTTCAAGTATTGTGGAAAGAAAAGATAAACTTTGTTTTGCCCCACTTTGTACACTCCCCAGCAATTTTCTTAGCAAATAAGATTTCAATCTACTTCATCACATGAAGTGATGGTATAAGTAGCACATTATTTTTAAGTGTAACTGATTTAAATACATATTACAGTGAAGCCATATCTGTTATACACTGCTACATACTGTATTGTTTGGCTCAATGAGACGGGTGTAAATCCAGCTGTTACCTGACTCAGTAGTATATCTGCATTGGAATATTGTTTGTGTGTGTGTATGTGAGAGAGAGATGATAACATTTCATTTCATAATAACTGATAAAAACTAGTAAAATATTTTGTTCAACAAGAAATATTTTAAGTGTGAAAGAAGGGATTTTTAAAAAACCTCAATTCTCCCTTTTCTTTGCAAGAACAAACATCTGTTGCAAAAGCAGGGCTTTTTTTCTGATAGAACGCTCAGAATGGAGTTCCAGCACCTTTTTTGGATGGAACCTTGTAGGGTAGGCAAGGTGGGTTGTATGACGTGTGAGTTCCGGCACCTTTTTCTTTTACAAAAAAAGCATTGTGCAAAAGCAACAATAGTTTCCAGGCAAAGGAGACTTTGCTCAGTCCATGTTTTCCCCTCTTCTTATCTTTACCCTTCCCCATTATTAGTTCCACTGAGAGAGATTTCTTTTTACCTAAAGACTCAGTAATGATGTAACTATCATGGAATGGACTTCTTTACCATATAGCAGATGTTGAACAAGGCAATTCTGGAATATAATGAAATGAAAGATGAATTTAAATAAACTTACAGATACTAGGATACATCTATAATAGTAGATGTAGGTAGTGAAGAACATAATCATCAATTTTCTTTTTTAAAAATATATGTGATATGGAAATGTCATCTAAAATATCTAAAGCCATAGGAAACTGCCTACAATATGGTATTTAAGACTAAGGTCACAAAGTAGTAGAGTTTGGGTAATTGCAGACAACACATATGTATACCTGTCTTTTGTGTCCTGATCAATACACACTGGAGGACCTTATGGCAGCACAACAGAATGGAATTAATATGTTAGTTGGATGAGATCCGTCTTATACATATTTTAATCTTGTATTTTAAATTTTAAATTTTATGTCATATAGTATGCCTTATTTTAATTGTGATTTTTCTGACACAAATAAAACCCATGTCAGAAAAATCACATTTAAAATAAGGCATACTATATGACATAAAATTTAAAATATAAAAGTACAGATGGATTATATGTATGTCAATGCTGCAAACATTAACATGTTTTTGCACTGACAATATAAGAGGCAGCCTTTTGCTTTAACTGTTTGGCTTTGAATCACTAAAGCACGGGAGGAATTCAACCCGGATGTTTTGAGAAGATAAGGGATAGCGAGCTTCAGAAGGGAAGTGAAACTTCGTGTGTTAAACTAATTGGTGAATGTGATTCATGATGTGTAATTAAGGGAGGGAATTCTGTATGATATGATGTGTCAAGGGGAGGAGAATTCAGATTCTGGCATCCATCCATGAGTGCCGATGCTTTGTTCTCATTATTATAGACTTTTTAGAATAAACAATCATGCAGTGTTCTTTGATCTGTCTCATTAGTTGGAACCATGACAATATCATTATGGAAATACTGAGAAAAAAAAGTTACCTTTTCAGGAAAGTTATTGGCTATGTTAGAATGGGGTTTAGGATATTTAGGCACCGACCATTGGCCACTCCCACTTTGCCCCTAGCCACCCGCCTCAGCCAATGAATAGCCATCTTTCCTCTTCTGCTGGGCCTCACTTGATGATTCTCAATAGCCAATGGCCCCCTAGCCCTCTAACCCTTGCCTTCATCCTGACCCATTCCCCTAGGCACCTGGCCTTTCACTGCATGGGACAAGAAGTCGCCTGTAAGGACCCACCTCAGCTAACCACCCAAGAAAGCAGAACTCCTGAAACAGGCATTTTCTCAAAAGGAACTTTCATTAGGGGTTAGTGACAGTAGAGAAGTCAAAGTGAGATCTGGGGAAAATCCCGCTCAAACGGTATAATTAAACAAGCAATCTTCCTTCTCCCACCAAAGTCATAGTGTCCATTTGAAATCCAGCCAATCCACAGATGGCACGATGTTTGGGTAACTGGCACAGTTGGCATGCATCTCAGGGTTTCCTGAAAGTTTTCATCGCTTCAAGATTCTTATGATCAGTCCATACTTGAAATGGTATTTTACTCCATTCCAGGAAGTGCCTCCAAGTGAGGTGACCCCATTGTATTGCATAGGACTCCTACTCCCAAGCTGCTCACTTACACTAGAGGTGTAAGCACAAGGTTGCAACTGTCCTTTATTTCTCTATAGTAAAACCCCTCCGACAGCCACATCGCTGGCATCAGCTTGGATTATACAGTTGCAAGAAAAAGTATGTGAACCCTTTGGGATTACGTGGAGTTTTGCATGAATTGGCCATAAAATGCGCTCTAAACGTCATGTAAGTCACAACAATAGAAAAACACAGACTGCTTAAAATAATACTACACAAACATTAGCTGTTGTCATGTTTTAATTGAACATAATATGGAAACATTCACAGTGCAGAGTGGAAAAAGTATGTGAACCTTTGGACTTAATTCAAGGTGCTGGTCATTACCTATAAAGCCCTACATGGCTTGGGTCCGGGGTATTTGAGGGAACACCTGCTGCCAGCATCAAGTGCCCTTCGTCCAGTGCGCTCCCACAGGGAGGGTCTGCTCAGGGTCCCACCGGTAAGAGATTGCCGGCGGGTAACACCCAGGGATAGGGCCTTCTCAGTGGGGGTGCCTGCCCTCTGGAACCAGCTGCCAGTGGAGCTGAGGACTGCCCCCGACCTCCGTTCATTCCGCCGGGGCCTGAAGACCTGGCTCTTCGAGCTCTCTGGCCCAGGCTGAGGATTAATTTATTTTAACTGGGGTTTTATTTGCACAGGGTTAAGTTTAATCTTTTTAAAATTGGTTTTAACTTTTGTATTGTTTCCCTGTAAACCGCCCTGAGTCCTCAGGGAAAGGGCTGTATATAAATGTAATAAAATAAATAAATAAATAAATTAATAACTGGTTGACCCTCCTTTGGCAACAATAACCTCAACCAAATGTTTCCTGTAGTTGCAGATCAGACCTGCACAATGATCTGGAGTAATTTTGGACCACTCCTCTTCACAAAACTGTTTCAGTGTAGCAATATTCTTGGCATTTCAATCGGGTTGAGGTCAGGACTCTGACTGGGCCACTCCAGAAGGCGTATTTTGTTCTGTTGAAGCCATTGTTTTGTTAAATTACTTGTATGCTTTGGGTCATTGTCCTGTTGTATCACCCATCCTCTGCGGAGCTTCAGTTGGCGGACAGATGGTCGTACGTTTTCCTGCAAAATGTCCTCGAGGAGGAACGCGCGGATCTGGCATGCATTACGGAAACCTGGTTGGGCTCAGAGGAAGGAGTCCCTCTGATTAAGTTATGCCCCCCAGGTTTCCATGTGCTACACCAGCCACGGGCTCAGGGTAGGGGAGGTGGGGTGGCGGTGGTTATCAGGGAGACTTTATGTCCGCGGGAGACCACCATTGTCCAGATTGGTGGGAGTGAGTCCCTCCTCCTGAGATGTGGTTCTCGGGTTCAGATGGGCTTGTTGCTTACATACCTGGCGCCCAGCTGTGTGGCAACAACTCTGCCCGAGCTGCTCGACACCCTCTCAGGGTTGGCGGTGGAGTTCCCCAGACTCATAGTGCTGGGTGACTTCAACCTACCTTCCCTGGGAGGGTCATCGGAACTAGCCCTACTCCCCTGTCATGGTCTGACCATCATCTCCTGTAACTGGTCTTCCGTTATGCCACCCCCCGCTGCTGGGTGGCGGAACCAACTACATGGTTCCGCCCCAGGCGCCTAATGGACCCTGAACAGTTCCATATGGCGCTTGGGTCTGTCGCCCTCACTCACAGCCCAGCTGATGTCTTGGTGGATGCCTGGGAAATGGCGGCCACTGAAGCACTCAACTGTGTTGTACCCTTGCGACCTCTGACCCGACGCAGATCCCGTTGGGCTCCATGGTTTTCTGTGGAGCTCCGGGAGATGAAACGTCGGAGACGGGGTCTAGAGAGCAGTTGGAGGTCCAGCCGTTCCGAATCTGACTGATTGCAGTTAAGAACCTTTATAAGGTCTTATCTTACTGCGATGAGGACGGTGAGGGCTAACTACTTCGCCGCCCTCATCGCATCTGCAGATAATCGCTTGGCCGCCTTGTTTAGGGTGACTCGCTCCCTTCTTAACCAGGAGATGAGAGAGGATCCCTTACAGGGACGGGCCGAGGAGTTTAGTCATCATCTGACTGACAAAATTGCTCAGATCCGGGCCGGTTTGGACTCTGACTGGGTGGAGTCTGACGTGGAGGAATCGGACGATCTTGAGCATGTTATCTGGACTGAGTTCGATCCTGTTTACCCTGATGATGTGGACAAGATCATGGGGAGGCTGAGCTCCACCACTTGTTTGTTGGATCCGTGCCCCTCCTGGCTGGTTTATGCGGCTCAGGAGGGGACACGAGACTGGTTCCAGGCAGTAATAACTGCTTCTTTGAAGGAGGGTGTCTTCCCTGCCGCCTTGAAGGAGGCGGTGGTGAGACCACTCCTCAAAAAGCCTGCCCTGGACCCAACAGGCTTCGTCTCAATCCTGCCAAGACTGAGTGGCTTTGCATACCGGCATCTAGGGCTAACCAAACTATTCCACCTTTAATGAGGGGGGGTGAGGTGTTACCCCCCGTTGATAGGGCTCGCAACTTAGGTGTCCTCCTGGACTCACGGCTCAATTTTGAAGATCATATATGAACCGTGACCAGGGGAGCTTTTGCCCAGGTTCCCCTGGTGCATCAGTTGCGACCCTACCTGGACCGAGATGCCCTACGCACAGTCACTCATGCGCTTGTGACCTCCCGTTTAGACTACTGCAATGCTCTCTACATGGGGCTGCCCTTGAGGACCATTCGGAGACTACAACTGGTGCAGAATGCGGCCGTGCGAGTTGTGATGGGGGTCTCCCGATACTCCCATGTAACACCTCTACTCTGTGAGCTGCATTGGCTTCCGGTTGCTCTCCGGGTGAGATTCAAAGTGCTGGTGATGACCTATAAAGCCCTAAATGGCTTGGGTCCGGGATATTTGAGGGAACACCTGCTGCCAGCATCAAGTTCCCTTCGTCCAGTGCGCTCGCAGAGGGAGGGTCTTCTCAGGGTGCCGCCGGTAAAAGATTGCTGGTGGATAACACCCAGGGAGAGGGCCTTTTCTGTGGGTGTGCCTGCCCTCTGGAACCAGCTGCCCTTGGAGCTCAGGACTGCCCCTGACCTACGCTCATTCCGCCGGGACCTGAAGACTTGGCTCTTTGAGCTCTCTGACCCAGGCTGAGAATTTTAACTGGGGTTTTATTTTCAGGGATAATTTAATCTTTTAATTCTCTTTTAACTTTGTATTTTATATTGATGTGATTTTAAAATGCCCTGTAAACTGCCCTGAGTCCTTCAGGAAAGGGCGGTATATAAATCTAATTAATCTAATCTAATCTAATCTAATCTAATCTAATCTAATCAACTCTGGAATTCATTTTCCCATCAATGACAACAATCCGTCCAGGCCCTGAGGCAGCAAAGCAGCCCCAAACCATGATGCTCCCTCCACCATGTTTTACAGTGGGGATGAGGTTTTGATGTTGGTGTGCTGTGCCTTTTTTTGTCCACACATAGTGTTGTGTGTTTTTCCCAAACAACTCAATTTTGGTTTCATCTGTCCACAGTATATTTTGCCAGTAGTGCTGTGGAACATCCAGGTGCTCTTTTGCAAACTTCAAACTTGCTACAATATTTTTTTTGGACAGCAATGGCTTCCTCCGTGGTGTCCTCCCATGTGCTCCATTCTTGTTTAATGTTTTCCTTATTATAGATGTGTCAACAAAAATATTAGCATGTGCCAGAGATTTCTGTAGGTCTTTAGCGGACACTCTAGAATTCTTCTTTACCTCATTAAGCATTATGCGCTGTGCTCTTGCAGTCATTTTTACAGGACGACCATGCCTAGGGAGAGTAGCAACAGTGCTAAATTTCTCCATTTGTAGACTGTCTTACCGTGGATACATGAACATCAAGGCTTTTGGACATACTTTTGTAACCCTTTCCAGCTTCATGCAAGTCAACAATTCTTGATCTAGGTCTTCTGAGAGCTCTTTTCTGCAAGGCATGGTTCACATCAGACAGTGCTTCTTGAGACCAGTAAACCCAAAACAGGTGTGTGTTTTTAAAGGGCAGGACAGCTGTCAGCAACACATCCAATATCATCACACTGATTGGAGTCAAGGTTGGCTCACTCCTGGCTCCAATTAGCTCTTGGAGAAGTCATTAGGCTAGGGCAGGGGTCGGCAACCTAAAAAAGAAAAAGAGCCACTGGGAACCGGTTCCATCACAAATTAAAAAAAGAGGGAGCCGCGTGCGTGTGTCCATGCACGCGCATGCGCAAAAAGGTTTTTTGCGCATGTGCGGACGCACGCGGCTGCCTTTTTTTTAAAAAATGAGATGGAACCGGATCCCGGTTGCCCGATGGCGACGGCCCGTCTGCAAAGCTGCCGCTTTTGGCAGCTTTGCAGACGGGCCGTGGCAGCTTCCTCAAAGAGCGGCGCCCCTGCCCATTCCGAGAGGTGCGCGCGCACCTCTCCGAACGACCGGAGTTGCGCGCGCACCTCCCCAAACCTTTGGGGAGGTGCGCGCGTACCTCGTGCGAAGGGGCAGCGGCGCCGCTCTTTGAGGAAGCTGCCGAAAGCGGCAGCTTCCTGAAAGAGCGGCACCGCTGCCCGTTCGCGCGGAGGTACGCGCGCACCTCCCCAAAGGTTTGGGGAGGTGCGCGCGCACCTCCGGTCGTTCGGAGAGGTGCGCGCGCACCTCTCGGAATGGGCAGGGGCGCCGCTCTTTGCGGAAGCTGCCGCGGCCCGTCTGCTAAGCTGCCGCTTTCGGCAGCTTCACAGACGGGCCGCGGCGGGCTTCCTGAAAGAGCGGCACCGCTGCCCGTTCGCGTGGAGGTACGCGCGCACCTCCCCAAAGGTTTGGGGAGGTGCGCGCGCACCTCCGGTCGTTCGGAGAGGTGCGCGCGCACCTCTCGGAATGGGCAGGGGCGCCGCTCTTTGCGGAAGCTGCCGTGGCCCGTCTGCTAAGCTGCCGCTTTCGGCAGCTTCACAGACGGGCCGCGGCAGGCTTCCTGAAAGAGCGGCACCGCTGCCCATTCGCGCGGAGGTACGCGCGCACCTCCGGTCGTTCGGAGAGGTGCGCGCGCACCTCTCGGAATGGGCAGGGGCGCCGCTCTTTGCGGAAGCTGCCGCGGCCCGTCTGCTAAGCTGCCGCTTTCGGCAGCTTCACAGACGGGCCGCGGCGGGCTTCCTGAAAGAGCGGCACCGCTGCCCATTCGCGCGGAGGTACACACGCACCTCTCCAAAGGTTTGGGGAGGTGCGCGCGCACCTCCGGTCGTTCGGAGAGGTGCGCGCGCACCTCTCGGAATGGGCAGGGGCGCCGCTCTTTGCGGAAGCTGCCGCGGCCCGTCTGCTAAGCTGCCGCTTTCGGCAGCTTCACAGACGGGCCGCGGCAGCTTCCTGAAAGAGCGGCACCGCTGCCCATTCGCGCGGAGGTACACGCGCACCTCTCCAAAGGTTTGGGGAGGTGCGCGCGCACCTCCGGTCGTTCGGAGAGGTGCGCGCGCACCTCTCGGAATGGGCAGGGGCGCCGCTCTTTGCGGAAGCTGCCGCGGCCCATCTGCTAAGCTGCCGCTTTCGGCAGCTTCACAGACGGGCCGCGGCAGCTTCCTCAAAGAGCGGCACCGCTGCCCATTCGCGCGGAGGTACGCGCGCACCTCTCCAAAGGTTTGGGGAGGTGCGCGCGCACCTCCGCCCATTCGGGGAGGTGCGCGTGCACCTCTCCAAACGGGCGGTGCCACTCTCCATTTGGAGAGGTGCGCGCGCACCACTGTCCGTTGGAAGAGGTGCGCGCGCACCGGGCGGCTGGGAGCCGCAAGAGACGGCTCAAAGAGCCGCATGCGGCTCCGGAGCCGCAGGTTGCCGACCTGTGGGCTAGGGGTTCACATACTTTTTCCATCCTGTACTGTGAATGTTTACATGTTATGTTCAATTAAAACATGACAACAACTAATGTTTGTGTAGTATTATTTTAAGCAGACTGTTTTTCTATTGTTGTGACTTACATGACGTTTAGAGTGCATTTTATGGCCAATTCATGCAAAACTCCACGTAATCCCAAAGGGTTCACATACTTTTTCTTGCAACTGTAAATGGTTGTTCTGGGTCCGGATATTTCAAAACCGGCTCTACAGAAAAAAGTATTTTTAGTTTTTCAAAAGCTGCTTGACACTCTCCTGTCCATTTTAATGGTTGACTGGGCTTACCCAGTCGGCTTTTTAACAAGTTTGTGATTGGGAGGGCAATCTGTGCAAAAGACGGGATGAATTGTCAGCATGCTTTGACAGATGCTGGGAAGCAGTAGTGAAGTGATTTTTAAATCCAAGTACCTCTTTCTTTTCCTTCTCCATACTGGATTTATAACTAGATATTTTTCTCAATGGCCTCCAAAGCCTTTCCTGACAATTTGCTTTGGAGAAAAACAAAACAAAACAGGGAGCAATCAGTATTCTGCAGGTATCCAGGAATGGAAGGAAGCCTTGCTTTAGGACAAGATCAGGGATGCAAAACCCTGGAGCAAAGCTAGAGGGCACACAGCAGTGACTTCCTTCCATAGCAGTTTGCTGAGATATAGAGAGCCTCTGAATTGTTTTTGGGTAGAAAATTAGACCAAAGCCTGCCCTGCCTGCCTCAGGCTTTGCTGTCCCTCAGTTTCACAGGTGCCACATGGATCCCCAAATAGAGCAGGAGTGATTTGCCCCATTGTAAAAATAGGAAAGATCTCCTAACAGAGATGCTCCCACTATCACTTATGCATGCTGCCACCGCCAGTTGCCCACAGCCCCTGTGATTGCCCCCCCCACAGCCCCTGTGATTGTTTCTGCAAGCCATCTCCACTGCCGCCAGTTGTCCAGCAAACCCCCACAGCTGCCGTGATTGCTTCTGTATTGATCTGCAAGAACTCAATGGATTTGAAATGGGTCATATTCTTCATTCTACAAATAAGTGTATTAACATTGTTAATCATATAAGTGAAGAAATGAGGAAAACTGTGGTTAAAGAAATTGTTCAATCCAATAAAAAAATTTCATTGATAATTCACGAATCCCACCACAACTAGCAAAAAAACTACCCTCATAGTATATGTTCGATGCTGTATAGAAGGTGTTGGAATGAATTCACTGATAAATTTGTTTTTGGACTTGGTAGACCTTGAAAAATAATGGCAGAAGGAGTATTTGATTTGTTACTCCAATGTCTTCACTCTTATGGGATGACAAAAGATTATTTAAAAATATATTTGGTTTCTCTGGCGTGCGATGGTGCTGCTGTGATGATGGGTATAAAAGTGGAGTGAAAAAATTGCTGTCAGAATGTTTTCTTTGCTTTTGTGGAGTTTTACTTCACGAAAAAGATTCAAGAAAGGATCCTCCCATTGACCCAAGTACAATTTATACAGAATTGAAAGTCAATCAAAAAAAGATTGCTTGATAGTAAAGACGATGAGTTGGCGTATTGGTCTCGCTTACTTGATCAAAAACATTGGCCTGAAGATGTTAATACTCAACTGACCTTTGGAGAAGTGGAAATTAGAAACTTGTCAATCACATTACATCTAAATGAAAGAGAAATGATTCATGGATTCCGTGAATACACTTTTGTTCATCAAACTTGTTGGACCTTGGGCTATTTTTTCTCAGTCCTAGAAAGCAGGCAGTTGTACTTCTAAACTTGCCAAGAAAACTACAAGGACTTGTCCAGGCAGTTTCCAGGAGACAACACTGACTTGAAGATGCGCATATTCACACACACACACACACACACACACACAGATTTTGTAGATATAAACTATCCACAATTCCTGATGTACTAAGTTCATTAGTGAAAAAATAGGTTTGCTGCTATAGTTGCCAAAAGAATGGAATTTCTTCCAATCCTGTTGTTAAATCTGTATACTGTCTTCCATGGAAAGAAATGACTGATATCTTCATTGGCTGCTATTTTACTTTCTTTTTCTGAAGCCCACTTTTTTTAAAATTCCATTTATATCCCGCCCTTCTCCGAAGACTCAGGGCGGCTTACAAGCTTAGCAGTAGCCTTCATTCTATGTATATGCCTGCTTATTAGGGCTTTCACACACACACACAAGAGGCATTATTACAAAGTCAGCTTAATTGTCCCCAACAATCTGGGTCCTCATTTTACCTACCTTGGAAGGATGGAAGGCTGAGTCAACCTTGATCCTGGTGGGATGCGAACCTTGCACTAATTACAGGCAGCTGGTGTTACTTAAGGAGGCATTAGCCCTCTGCTCCACCAAGGCTCTTGCAAGGTGAACACAAAATTAATACTTTAAGACAGGCATGTCAAACTCGCAACATCATAGGACTTTTTCCCCATTACCGGCAATGGGGTGGCCGCAGTTTCGGTGTGATGCATCCAGCCCGTAGGCTGGCAGTTTGACATGCCCGCTTTCAGAAATAGTCTTAACAAGAACACTTGATTTTATATCTCATATGGTATCTTAATCAATGCTTGAATTGTGTTTTAAAATAGATTGGATGACAGTGAAGTTGTTACAACATGAAAGTTGCACAGTGCTTGAAAGGCAACAATTTTCAAATGTTCTTTAGAAGTCCTATGTGGTGTAAGGTCACTGGCCCCTGATCAAACCTGAAACACCCCAAAAATCAATCAGGAAACACAGGTGGAGGCTTCTTAAAGGAACAGTGTTTTATTCGATTGAGTGAAGTAGCTGGGTGGAACACAGTTATGTTCAGAAGTGCCATACCTTAGAAAGTTAATGGCATCACTTTATAAACTTTGTTAACCAATCAACATTCGACTATAAGAGTTATTGCTATATAAGGAAATAAATAGATCATTCCTGTACACTCCCTTGTTCCCACCTCAGTAAATCCGTGTATGTATTTCCCTCATGTGAAATTTGTCCCTGATGTAAATGCTGATTACAGAAGCGAGACAGCAGTAGTTAAGCTAAACAGTTTGTTTCTAGTTCCAGTTACAAAACCCTATAATAGAATACGTAATTTAAAATTAGTGTCTAGGTTCATATATTGCACCAAACTACATTTTGATTTGTTTGGTCTTAGTTTAAAATATTACATGATTCCAGCCACTCTGGTTATAATCCATGGTTTAATAAAATGTGAACTGATACAATTATAGTTTATTAGGAAACTGGTTACAGACTCCAAAATTTAATGCAATATGCAAACCCATCCAGATGACCTATCCAAGTTAGTATGCTTAGGATGAGGTGATAAGTAGCACAGCTTCCCTAGATACTTTATATTTAATTTGTTACTTCCATAATGTGAATGCTATATTCAATATAGTTTTGAGTAAAATAAGATTATTTTCAAAGTTAATTATTTAATTAAAAATTGAGAATCAAATAATATGTAAAACTGAATTTCATGTTGCTTTTCTTTAAGGTTTTATATTTAGAAAGAACATGAACAAGAAGCTACCATATATGAATCAGATTCTTGTTTTGCAAGTTATTTCTTAACCTCTCCTTCATCTGCTTTTCATCTGATAAAAGGCATGGGTAGTTTTTAATACATACACACATAAGCTGAAGAACAAAAGGATGATGATTTTGCTCTGAATAATGATCTTAACCTCAGATGGCATTTTCTACAAATGGAGATTCTATTAAGATAGCAGTGGCTAATTATTATCAGTTATGTATCTTCCACAAATGTCTGGGTGTGCCAATGAAATAGGGCATCTTTATATATACTGAGTGTCCCTGTGTCTTGTCCTAATGGCCCATTCCTAGAGGGTTTTTTTTATTGTTGGGAGACATCTTTGATCAGCCTAAACATTTCAATAGAGTTGTTTGGAATCCTGTATATTCTTTTTTCATCTCCTGTAATTTTTATCAGAGTTTTTTATGTTTACCTTTCTCTTCTACAGTTTCTCGTAGAATAGAACTCACTGCAATGATTTTTTTTTAATTTTTAGTAAATTTTATTAAATGTACATTTAAAAACAAAAGTGGACATGATTCAACTTCCCTAGCTACAACACTACTACTAGTATTACCTTATGTTACAGAAAGAAATAGCAAAAACTTAAAATACATTCTATGACAGGACAGAATATAACTGTACATATAACATCTGTAAATTTTTTAGTAAACTGTCTTTCAGTCATCAGTGTTATATTTACATATCTTTCAGTTGTGTCCTTATATAGGTGCTGATAAGAAATCCTTACATTATCAACCAATCAAACAATAGTCATCTCAGCGATCCTCCTTATCTCTAAACAATTGTACAAATTTTGCCAAATTTCATAATAATCCTTTCACTCTTATTTTTGATCTCTTTCGGTGCAGGATAAAATTTTATCTATTATTTCTTCTTCAGTGGGTGTTTCCTTTCTTTTCCATTTTTGCACATATGCCAATCTTGCTGCAGTTAAAATATGCACTAATAAGTAGAAAGATGCTTTGCTGAGTTTATCGTTAATAATCCCTAATAAGAAGGTTTCTGGTTTTAAATCAATTTTTTGTAGTAATATTTCTTCCAACCAATTTTTTATCCGCTGCAAAAAATTTTGCGCTTTTGAACATTCCCACCACATATGATAGTAAGTCCCTGGAAGCCTTCTGCATTTCCAGCACGTTGGTGAGATTTTTTTATCTATTTTTACTAACCTTGTAGGGGGAAGGTGCCATCTATAAAACATCTTGTACAGATTCTTTTCATAGGAGGTGGCTAGTGTTAACCTCCTATTTCTATCGCATAAAAAGGTAAAGGTTCCCCCGCACATGCGTGCTAGTCGTTTCCGACTCTAGGGGCCGGTGCTCATCTCCGTTTCAAAGCCGAAGAGCCAGCGCTTGTCCGAGGATGTCTCCGTGGTCATGTGGCCGGCATGACTAGACGCCAAAGGCGCACAGAACGCTGTTACCTTCCCACCGGAGTGGTCCCTATTTTTCTACTTGCATTTTTACGTGCTTTCGAACTGCTAGGTTGGCAGAAGCTGGGATGAGTAACAGGCGCTCACTCTGTTACGCGGCACTCGGGATTTGATCCACCAAACTGCCGACCTTCTGATTGACAAGCTCAGTGTCCTAACCCACTGAGCCACCGCGTGTGATTGCCAATTATCTAGGTCTATAGTATAACCAAAATTTTTACTCGGGGTTAACATTGTTTCTTTTACCTGTTCTTCTAACAAATCCTGTTCTAATAAATATTGATATATCTTTTTTATCATTTGATCTTCTGTTCCTAGAAAATTTTTATCTAATTATGTATGCTCTAATTTTATCCCTGGTTCTTTTTTGTCTTTTCTGTATCGTGACTGTATTTTTTTTAAAATCCCATTTATATCCCGCCCTTCTCCTAAGACTCAGTGCGGCTTACAATCTAAAGCACAAATCACTGTGCTTAGCAATAGCCTTCATTCTATGTATATACCTGCTTATTAGAGCTTTCACCCCCCCAAGCGGCATTATTACAAAGTCAACTTATTGCCCCCAACAATCTGGGTCCTCATTTTACCTACCTCAGAAGGATGGAAGGCTGAGTCAACCTTGAGCCTGGTGGGACTCGAACCTGCACTAATTGCAGGCAGCTGGTGTTACTTAAGGAGGCATTAGCCCACTGCTCCACCAAGGCTCTTTGTAAGTATTTGTAAGTATGCCCACCATTCCAACTCTATACCATCTTCTGATAATCTTTTTCTTGTTTTCAGGTCTCCATTTTTGTCTAATAGATCTTTATATGTAATTACACTTCCTAAAATTATGAATTTGGGGTGCATGAAAATCTCTAATATGGATAGCCAATTGGGGATTTCTATATAATTATTTTTTTAGTTTTTATCTACACATCTAATAGTGCTTGTCTAATATGATGATTCTGAAAGTACTGATGAGCCCTATATTTTCCATCCCACATTATAGCATGCCACCCAATTTGCATGTCATGACCTTCTAATGCTAGCAGTCTTCTGTTCCTTAAGTGTATCCAATCCTTTATCCATACCGTTATTGCTGCTTGATAATATTTTTCCCAATTCGGGAGGCCAAGCCCTCCTCTTTCCTTTTCATCCTGTAAAATTTTTTTTATTAAAGAGATACAGATACATTTTAAACATAAAAACCCATCCCCCACCCCCACTCAATTCTCCCTCCCTCTCCCTCCCCCCCCGACTTCCCAGAGCAAATACAGGGTATTGACCATAACAGTCTTAAACTATAATTTGCAAACTAACTATAATAACACTTTGAGTCCTATCGCACTTTAACTCTCCTTAAAAATAGCTAAATAATAACAAATCTTCGAAATCTAATACTCATCCAAATGCTAAATGAAACTTTTTGGTCCCATATTTATTCTGGATAAAATCAATCCATCTTCTCCATTCCAAAATATATCTTTGTTGCGAGTGGTCTTTCAAATATGCTGAGATTTTTGCCATTTCTGCCAGGTTCGAAACTTTTAAAGTCCATTCTTCTATAGTAGGCAAATCCTCCTTCTTCCAATATTGCGCTACCAAAAGTCTTGCTGCCGTTATTAAATTCAGCATCAATTTAGTTTCTATAGCAGTAGAGTCAATTGTTATACCCAGCAAAAATAATTGTGGAGAAAATTTTATCTTTTTCTTAAATATCTTCTGCATATTCCACCAAATTTTAATCCAAAAAGCTTTAACTTTTTTACAAGTCCACCATATATGATAATACGTTGCATCATCACAACCACACCTCCAGCATTTAGGCTGATAATTTGAATACATAGATGCCAACTTCTTAGGATCTAAATGCCATCTATAAACATCTTATAAAAATTCTCTCTTAAATTTTGTGCCTGTTGTAAATTTTACATTTCTGACCCATATTGTTTCCCAAGTATCCATCGTTATTGGTTCTTGAATATTCTGGGCCCATTTTATCATACAATCTTTAACAAGTTCCGTTTCTGAATCTAATTCTATCAATGCATTATATATCCTTCTTATATGTGCAGGACCTTGATCTCTAATTTGTTTAACCAAATTTTCATCTACTATAGAAATACCAATTTTCTGATCCTGTTTCCATCTGGCTTGTAACTGCCCATACTGAAAGCAAGTTTGTACTATCTTTTCTTCTTTTAAAATATTAAATGGCTTTAATTGCCACACATTTCTTTCCAATCTAAGAATGATCTTTCTGGATGCTGAAAAAGCGTTTGATCAATTAAATTGGCAATTTTTATTTAAAGTTTTGGAGAAAATGGAGTTTGGTGACACGTTTTTACAATCTATTAGGGCAATATATCAAAAACAAACAGCTCAAATAATAATGTTAGCTTAACAGAAGCTTGTAAAATTGAAAAGGGTACAAGACAGGGTTGCCCGTTGTCACCATTATTGTTTGTTTTAACATTGGAAATATTGTTGATTAAGATACGTGAATCAAAGAAAATAAAGGGAATTAAAATTCAAGATCAAGATTATAGATTGAAAGCATTTGCGGATGACTTGGTTATTACATTAGGTCAACCAACTCAATCGGTTATAGATTTAATGGAAATAATTTTACAATATGGGCAAGTCTCTGGATTTAAGGTAAATAGGCAAAAAACTAAAATATTGTCTAAAAATATGATCAAAGAACAAAAGGAAGTTTTAGGAAAACTAACGGGATTTGAAATAGTTAAAAAGGTCAAATACTTGGGGTTATATCAGCTTCAAATGTGAAATTTCCAATCTAAGAATTTCTTTATATGTCGTCACATCATGCTTAAATCCCACATTTATATTTTCTATCGCATGTTTAGGTATTGCCCAAATTGGAATTTTAAGGTTCAACTTATAACGATATTTTTTCCAAACTCGCAACAGGGCATATTGTAATATATGTGTCTTAAAAACATTATCCACTTTTTATCATACAATAAAATAAAGCTGACTTTGTAATAATGCCGCTTGGGTGTGTGTGTGTGAAAGCCCTAATAAGCAGGCATATACATAGAATGAAGGCTACTGCTAAGCTTGTAAGCCGCCCTGAGTCTTCGGAGAAGGGCGGGATATAAATGGAATTAAAATAAATAAATAAATAACAAATCATATCCTTCAATATTCAATAATCTCTCTTGTGTTAAATTGAACCAATTACTAATTGATGATAATACCGCAGCTTCATAGTATAATTTAAAATTGGGCATTTTAAGACCACCTCTCTCACGTGCATCTTGCATTATCTTAAGTTTAACTCTCGGTCTCTTCCCTGCCCAAACAAATTTATTAATACCTCTCTTCCAAATTTGAATCTTTTAAGTATAGGTATCATTTGAAACAAAAATAAGAATTTAGGTAAAACATTCATTTTCACAGCTGCAATTTTTCCCAAAAAGACAATTGTAATTTTTTCCAACTATCTAGTTCTTTTTGTATTTTTAGCCATAACAATTCATAATTATTTTATATAATTTCACATTTGAAGCTGAAAGGTATACCCCCAAGTATTTGACCTTTTTAACTATTTCAAATCCCGTTTTCCTAAAACTTCCTTTTGTTCTTTGGTCATATTTTTAGACAATAGTTTAGTTTTTTGCCTATTTACCTTAAATCCAGAGACTTGTCCATATTGTAAAATCATTTCCATTAAATCTATAACCGATTGAGTTGGTTGACCTAATGTAATAACCAAGTCATCTGCAAATGCTTCCAATCTATCTTCTTGATCTTTAATTTTAATTCCCTTTATTTTCTTTGATTCACGTATCTTAATCAACAATATTTCCAATGTTAAAACAAACAATAATGGCGACAATGGACAACCCTGTCTTGTACCCTTTTCAATTTTACAAGCTTCTGTTAAGCTACCATTGATCATTATTTGAGCTGTTTGTTTTTGATATATTGCCCTAATAGATTGTAAAAACTTATCACCAAACTACATTTTCTCCAAAACTTTAAATAAAACTTGCCAGTTCAATTGATCAAATGCTTTTTCAGCATCCAAAAAAATCAGCGCTGCAGTGACTTGATTATTTCTTTGCAAATAGTCTAATAAAGTTACAATATGTCTCACATTATTTTTCATTTGCCTACCACTTATAAACCCTGTTTGATCAGAGTAAATCATTTGCTGCATAACCCCCATTAATCTATTTGCTAAAATCTTTGCAAATATTTTATAATCATTATTTAAAAGCGATTTAGGCCTATAATTTTTAAGTTGAACAAGATCTTGATCTTCCTTCGGAATCAAAGTTATAAATGCTGTTTTCCATGATGGAGGCACTCCTCCTCCAGATTGTATTGTTCTAAATAATTCTTTTAAAGGCTCCACCATTTCTGATTGTAAATTTTTATAATAAATAGCTGATAAACCATCTGTTCTGGGTGCCTTACCCACTTTTAATTGTTTAATTGCTAAAATAATTTCTTCAGCAGTTATCAATTGATTCATCCCTTCCCGTTGCTCTTGTGTAAGTATTGGGATATTCACATCCAGTAAATAACTATCCATATCTAAACCCTGCTCTATATCCCTATAATAATTTTAACTTGATTCTCAGTTTTCTACCTTGCCAGATAAATTTAGATGTAATTCTGTTTAAATTTTCAAAAAAATCCTTACCTAATTTAATTGGTACACATTGGAATAAAAAGAGTAATTTGGGAAGTATACTCATCTTGATTGTCGCTATTCTCCCCATAAAGGAGAGCTGCAAGTTTTTCCATCTATCTAGGTCTGCTGTAATTTGGTCCATTAACTTGTCATAATTTTCTTTTTTTCTTGCTGACGGTTGGATCCCCAAATACCTTACTCTTTTGGACGTCTGGATATTAATTTTTTCTACTAGCTCAGTTTCTTGTAAATTGGACATATTTTTAACTAATATTTTAGTTTTTTCTTTATTGATTTTCAATCCTGCAACATCTCCATAATTTTCCAGCACCTGTAATAATCTTATTCCAGATTCTAAGGGGTCTTCCTGAATGAAAACTAAATCGTCTGCATAAGCCTGTAATTTAAATATCTCTTTTCTGATTTCTAATTCTTTAATCACCTTATCTTTTCGGATTATTCTTGTGAGTGCTTCTAAAGAAAGAATGAATAATAAAGGAGATAGTGGACAGCCTTATCTCGTACCTTTTTGTATTTGAATGCAATTTGTTAATTCTCCGGTTATGATTACCTTTGCCTCTTGTTTGGAATAGATTGCTTTAAACGTATTTTAAACATATCTTTGAAATTCTCCGGAGAGATTTTGCAATCCAGAACACTTACAAGAGTTTGCTGAGTGTTTCCTCCACCAGGTTAGTTGAATCGCTGTCCCACTGACTCACCACTATTTCTGACAGCTGTCATTTCTTCACGGACACCATAATGGGCCGTCTCCTTCACCCGGCTCTCTCCTAGGCTTTCCTGCTTTCTGCAGCTCGGACCGCTATCCTGAACTGCTCAGCTGGGTGCCTCCTCTTCTGATCTCCCTCCGAGAGATCTGGGGCTTTTAAAAAACCCACCGGGAACAGAGAAAAGGCTGCGAGATTGGCACGCTCATTTGGAGCGGCGTCTCAACACAGCCATTCCGTTTGACAGCTGGCTCCGCCTCTCTGCAATGATTTTTTTTTGTTAGTGCTAGCAGTTCAGAAATTCTTTATATACCCTTTTCTGCTGCCTTAATAAAAATTAAGGGACTCAGATAAAAAGTTGAGGTGAAAATAAAACTGACTGGCAGAGAAAGCCACAATGAAAAGATGAAAGGCAGAGTGTCTATACCAAAATAGCTCTTCAGCATTAAAATATTTTCTGTGGAGTACCTAAGTAAATTATTCTGGTTTTATTTTCCTTTTCCAATACCTGTAAAAGAGGTCTGAAGTGAATTTTTGGATCCTGGAGATAAAAGATAATGCAGTAGAAAGACTAACACCACCTTCCATAATTTTATTCTTATCTGTCCCACATCTATTTCACTGTGTCATTGAGTCAGAGAATAGTCAGAGAATATTTGGCCACACAAAGATTGAAAATTAGAAAAGCAGTGAAGTTAATAATATACGGTAAGAACAATTTTCCAACAACCCCCAGCAGAACTTCTTAAGATAAAGAAAATAGTAATTAAAATCCTTTAGGAGAAGAAATCACACATTTTTAGATTGTTAGCTAGGTTACTGGTTTCCTATAAATTCGTAAAAGAGACTGAATTATTGTCATTAAGATTCATGAAAAAACATCATGATACAGTTTCCTCTAATCCCAGAATAATAACAATGAAGATCTCTTTAATTGTCCTGACTATTGGTCAGTATTATTGTGGTCATCATGAATCAAGGAAAAATATTACTTTTGGCTGATTTGTGAATTGCTCAGGTTCTCTTAGGTTGAAATGTTCACAAGTACTAATTATTTAAATAAGAAAAATCATGCAGAGTTTTTATTTACCTATATTTACCCTGCTCCAACAGGGGCTGTGGGTAAAAGTGAATTAGATTAAATCAGTTGTTTTTATTATTTTCTCCCAATATTTCTATCATAATCAAGTAATGATTTGATTGAAGGATTTTGGATCTGATTAGGAACTATTTATGTGAAGCAAATTAAAACAAATGTTTATGCTGCTCAGAGTATTGAGCTCTGTGATCAGTTTGCTTAAGCCTTGGCAAAAGAATGAACACTGTATTTTCCGGCATATAAGACGACTGGGCGTATAAGACGACCCCCAACTTTTGGGATGACTTTCATGGGTTAAAGTCTTATACGCCGGAAAATACGGGTAAGTAGGAAGTCAGGGCTGCTTCTGAGTTAGGTGAAGGTTTATCAAGAGCTTTTGGCCTCAAGATCAGCTTTGCTCTTCCTCACCTAAACCTCATCTCCTCTCACCTTGGCGCCCCCTTCTACTTCAGCCACACGCGCTGGCTGTTTCAGCCAGGAGCGACAAGCATTGTGGCCCAACACTTCGGGAAGGCACCAGGTCTGAAAGAAGGCGGTTCTTTCCATAAGTTAGTTAATGAACAGGGCAGCGGAGGGCGGGGTGGTGGTGGTGAAAGAAACGGGCTCAGCCCTGCGCCGCAAGTTTGAGATTCCCTCAAAGAAAGCCCTGAGTTTCCAAGTAACTAGAAACCAGAAGGAGCCCTGCGTGGCACTGAGATCGAGAAGCCCATTTACCCTCCCCTGCATTTTGCTGTGCTTTTCTAAAGTTTTCCAAGAAAATGCAAACTCGGGGTTTTTCCTCCTTTCACTTGCATAAGTTATTGCTGGAGTATACAGAAAGGGGAAAAAGAAATAAAGGGGAAAACCCCCGCACATATTATAATATTTACTTTTCAAAAGGCCGCCTTCTACTTCAGGGCGGAGGGGCGAACCCGGTTTGCTGAAGCCCTAGCGCCAGCTTTCTGCTGCGGTCTGCCTGTCGCAATTCCCGAGCTACGCCTTCCTGGGCGGGTGTTGCTGTAGGTCGAACTCCCAGGGTCAGGTGAAGCTCAGCTCCACGCGAACATGTCAGGTCGGCCTCCGCCTGGCTTCCTGCGCTCCCTTGAGCTCTCGTGCTCGCTGAGCGCCGGCGGCTCGGCACGGGCTTAACTCCCTCTCCCTTCCAAAAAAAAGGGGGGGTCTGCTGCCCTTGGACGCCGGTAAGCTGGAGCCTCAGCCTTGGTTGGGCTGGTCGGTTTATTTATGAGGAGGCCGTCTTTCGCCATTCTCGAGCGCTGGATTTGTCCGTTTCCACTAACGTCTCTGCTCCCGAGGATTTACTATTTTCTGGCGTATAAGGCGACTGGGCGTATAAGACCCCCGATTTTTGAGAAGATTTTCATGTGTTAAAAAGTCGTCTTATACGCCGGAAAATACGGTATCTTTTAATCTAACCTACCTCAGCAGTTTGATCAAGCGTGTACACACAGACACACACACACACACACACACACACACACACACACCAGTTGCAATTAAAAACTGCATCTTCCATAGTGTTTTAACAACAATGAAAAGACTTTTAGAAAAATATTGCTCTAATGTTAGCCCCTGAATGGTATTTTTACAGTATGGCATTCTTAATTGGAACTGATCCAAAGCATCTCCATTATTTGTTAAGAAATAAAATAAGCTTTTCAAATGAGATAAAGAGAAACACACACTTTTAACATAAACTAGAAGGACTTTTTAAAATTTTCATTGTGGATATAATAATTGCTACAACAAACTGTTGTAAACATTACAGAAAATATTAATTCAAACAGATCTTCACACTTTTTAAAAAAATATTCTTCCACAATCAAAATGAGTGACAATTTTTCTATCATTGTCAAGAATGTGATTGGTTTGCATATGAATAGGAACTATATGAAGCTATTGAAAAAAATGTCGATGTTCATGTTATGGTGTCTTGGTACTCAACTGCTTTGAAACTCATCGAGTTTAGTATTCAACCCATTTTGATGTGAAAATTTTGCCTGGTACTCATTGTTTGTTTGGTATTCAATGCACAAACTGGAAGTGTTGTCTGCTTTGTGATTCACCACATTATTCCTTATGGGGTTTTTTTTTGATACTCATTGTTTTTGGTACTCATTGTGCCTCCTGGAACCAATTAATGATGAGTACCAAGGTACCACAAGATAAGGAACAGTTACAATTAATTTTATTTTTGGCTACCAAGAATGAGAAGAAATTTGCAGTTGCAGAAAAGATTTTGTGTTCAGTACTACTTTTCAATACTCGAGATACATTTATGCTGATGAAGTCTCCTTCAAATTTAAGTGTAGCCATTCTGGAAAGGAATGGCCTTGATGTAGCTATGCACATTATAGTAACATGCAGGTGGAAACTTATAACTATAAAGAAACCTCTTTCAAGTAGCTTTTGGAAATTTCACAACTGTATTTCAGAATAGAGCAACCAAGTTATTGAGTATATTATACTTATCTACAAAGATCTTTACTGTCTCTAAGTTTGTTTCTCTTTGTAGTCCAAAATGCTGATGCTGATCTTCAAAAATATAAACATATATAAAATTATATATAAAATATATAAAATTACTGGCAGCATTCTTAACTAAGTTGTTTTTAGATCTCCTATCTTAGAGGGTGGTTTTGGAAAAGGCTTTTAATTGCATACTGATTATGCAATTCATTCCTAAGGGAGACCTAATTAGTTGTTTGTTATTTTTTAGAACAGAATTAGTCTACACTCTAAAGGATTACATCTGGAGGGTTAGGTTATCTGGTTCTTCTTTGACTCATGGCCGAAGGAACAATATGAGCACTTCTTCCCAAATTCTTCACCAAAGATTTACCCAGTAATGTAATGTGGCTTCTTAGCAGCCAAAACTTTCCTAACTGTGTTGGGTTGACATTGCCAATTGTTGACCTCATCTTTTTTTAAAAAAAATATTATTCTTGCCTTTGCACTTTATTTTTTCTCTTCAATAAGCTATTCCTTAAGTCTTCCTTGCATCCATCTTCCTTGCAAAGTGATATAACCCACACACCTGATGTTTCTGAAATGTCTTTCAGCAATTTTAATTCTAATTTCTAAATTTTGTAGCACAGCATTTCTTACGATATACTATTTAAAAATTAAATATAGTACAATTATTAGTCATTTATCCCAAAGGTGCTTTTTCACGAGGCAACTGGACTTTCTTTTTTCTTTGAAGATGTTTTGTTTTTCATCCAAGAAGCGAAAAGTACAAAAAAAAGAAAAAGAAAAGAAAAAGCCCAGTTGCCTTGTGAAAAAGCACCTTTGCGACAACCATGACCTAGATGACTGAGAATCTCCATAGTCATTTTTACTTTATGTGTATTCTGTTCTAACAATTGCAACCTTGTCATACGTTCTTCAATAGACAGATGGTGTGGTATTCTTATGCTTTTGAAGTTATGTTCATCAATTTGTAATCTGTTCAGTCAAAAACCTTTGTATAATTCACAAATAATTTTTGGAATCCCCTTGGTCTTTCCACTGAAAGGCATAAAAAGTGATCTTGGCTGTCCCTGCCTCTTCTGAATTCAGCTTGTACATCTGGCACTTCATGTATTATTTTTAATCTTATATATTATTTTATTTGCATGTGAGATAAGTGCATTTATTCAATAGTTTGAGCATTCTTTAGTACCACTTTCTTTGATATCAGGGTATAAATTGATCTTTCACCTGCTGTTGTTGCATTTCCCTTCTTTCCTTATAGCCTGCAACTGCATGGTGGATCAAGTAAGAGCCTCAGAAGGGCTCCCTAAATTCTCAGACCATACAGTGGGAGAATTGTACTTTCAAACTTTCAGATTCTGTTAATATAGTTTTCCAATAAAGTCAAATTAAACTATCTGGTATTGTTTCCTGTCTGGCCTACCAGGTAAGGTTGACACCAATCTTGCCACAGTATTCTTCTCCTAGGTATAGTTATAGAGACAGTTTTATTCCTTGACTTCTAATACAAGTTTGACATTATATATTTTTTGTCCCTTTTAAGTGAACAATAATAAGAGTATATCTGGTACGTTTAGAATAGAGTAGAGCTGGAAGGGACCTTGGAGGTCTTCTAGTCCAGTCCTCTGCTCAAGCAGAAGAACCTATACCATTTCAGACAAGTGACTGGCCAGTCTCTTAAAAATCTCCACAACTTCTGAAGGTAAGCTGGTCCACTGGTTAATTGTCTTCAGTGTTAGGAAGTTTCTTAATTCCAGGTTGCTTCTCTCTCTGATCAGTTTCCAACTGTTGTTTTTTGTCCTGCCCTCTGGTGCTTTGGTAAATAACATGACCTGCTCTGCCTTGTGGCAGCCCCTCAGATACTAAAATACTGCTGTCTCCCCTATTTCTTCTTTTCTTTAGACTAGCCAAACCCAAGTCTTGTAGCCGTTCTTCGTATGTTTTAGTTTTCAGGCCTTTGATCATCTTAGTTGCTCTTCTCCGAATTTTTTTCCCCAAACTCTCAACATGTTTTTGGGATATGGTGACCAAAATTGGCTGCAGTATTCTAGGTGTGGTCTTACTAGGGTTTTATAAAGCGGTACTAATAGCTTTTCTGGGTGCTGCTGCACACTGCTGGCTCATAGTCAAGTATCGTCCACTAGGACTCCAAGGTCCCCCTCACAGTTACTGTTTTTAAGCCAGGTCTCGCCCAATCTGTATTTGTACCTTTGGTTTTTCCAAATGTAAGACTTCGCTTTTCTTCACATTGAAACTCATTTTGTTGGATAGGGCCCATTGTGTCATCTGCAAATTTGATGAGTTCCCCTTCAATTCCCTCATCTATGTCATTGATGAAGATATTGAAGAGTACTAGGTCTAAGATGGAACCTTGTGGTACTCCACTGCTTACTTCTCTCCATGTGGATGTTGTGCCATTGAGGATTACTCACTGATTACAGTTTGTCAGCCAGCTACAGATCCATCTTGTGGTGATGTTGTGTATTCCACCTTTTTCTAGCTTACCAAGGAGTAGGTTGTTAGGAAGTTTCTCCTTAATTCCAGGTTGCTTCTCTCTTTTATCAGTTTCCAACTGTTGTTTCTTATATTGCCCTCTGGTGCTTTGGTAAATAACACGACCAGATCTGTTTTTTGATTATCTTTTCTAGGATCTTCCCAGGTATTGATGTTAAACTGATTGGTCTGTACTTTCCTGGGTCTATTTTTTTTTTCCTTTCTTGAAGATGGACACCACATCAGCCCTTTTCCAATCATCTGGTACTTCCCGGTGCTCCAGATTTTATGAAAGATGTTGTGCAATGGTTCTGAGATAACATCTGCCAGCTCTTTCAGAACTCTGAGATGTAGCTTGTCGGGTCCTGGTGATTTATATTTGTCAAGATTGGATAGGTGTCCCCTTACCATTTTCTTGCTTATTTTAATTTTTGGTTCTAGTATGTCTTTTGCAGTGGTTTTTTTGGTGTGCTGGGCTATAGTTTCTTTTTGTTTGAAGACTGACACAAAGTATGATTTAAGCAGCTCTGCTTTCTCCCTGTTGCCTGCAATTTCCTTGCCATCTTCTCTCTTTAGTGGGCCTACAGTTTCTTGTTAATATGTTGGAAGAAATTTTTTTATTGTCATTGATTTTTGTTGCAAGTCTTTGTTCATTCTGAGCCTTTACTTTCCTGACTTCATCTTTGCATGTTCGGGCTGTCTGCTGATAATCAACTTTAGTTATTTCCCCCTTTTTCCATTTTTTTATTTGTCCTTTATGACTTTTTTTTAGTAAGAATCAAGTCCAGTATAGCTTTATGTCTAGTTCTCTCCTCCATCTTTTGGGTGACAAAGTTGTCAGCTAGGTTGATTAGGAATCGTTTGACCTCCCGCTCGTTGTGGTTTGTCTCCCAGTTGATATCTAGATAGTTGAATTTCCCTATTACTAATATGGTATGCTTCCTACATACATTTGTTTACTAGTTGGCAGAGTTCATCTATTTCTTCTGATTGGTTGGGTTTGTGTAGGAAATGCAGTCCATGATCCAGGAAACCAAAGTTTTCTTGGTGACACCAACCCTTTAGCCAATGGTTTATTTCTAAAATTCTTTTTCCCCCTCAATGGGGGTTGGCCTTTTGTTGGGAGTACTGATGAGAACACTACTTGTGCTCCTAGCTTCGTGGTGGCAAACCTATGGCATGCATGGCACAGGTGGCATGCAGAGACCTCTCTGTGGACACATGCGCTATTGCCCCAGTCCTAGGCCTCTGCTGCCATTTGCAAAAAAAAAAGCTTCAGTCAATTTCACGGGGGAAAAAAAGATGTCGCAAAGTTGAAATTGCTTGATTGAACTTTTTTTTCAGTCTCGCACAGTGGCAAAGGAAGTGATGCATCAGAGCTGGAGCTGGAAAAAAGGTGCTGGGTGGGGATGAGGGGAGTGGCACACCATGCGAGGGGTGGGGTGGGGCCTGTTGCTTCCCTCCCCCTGCCAGACACTTGCTGAAGTTGCAAGAGTAAGGTTGCCGGTCCCACCCCTCCCCAGATGCCCTCCCCTCCCCCAAGAGGTTTTTTTTTTCTAACCTGCCTTTTAGCTACATTCCGTTTCTCCATTCGCTTCTCAGCCTTCACCACGTGTTTGTGGGACTATCGGGGAAAAAAAAAGTTCCATGAGACTTTCTAACTTCTTATGAGATCTTGCGAGAAGTTCTCGCAAGATCTCATAAGAAGTTAGAAAGTCTCATGGAACTTTTTTTTTACCGATAGTCCCACAAACATGTGGCAAAGGCTGAGAAGCAAATGGAGAAATGGAATGCAGCTGAAAGGCAGGTTAGTAAAAAAATGCTTGGGGGAGGTGAGGCCATCTGGGCAGGGGTGGGGCCGGCAACCTTACCCTGTATGGTGGTGGGAGGGTTAACAGCAGGCATGGGGGGGCAGGAGGAGCTGCGCAAAGCAGGCAGAGCAGAGGCCAGGCAGATTACAGGTGCCAGTGGCACTGTGGAGGCTGATTGCATGTGTTAGCGTGACAACCACACAGGCAACCCACAAAGCCTGAGGCTGGGCTGAAGGAAGAGGCGGTGGCGCTTTCTCCCTTGCAATCATGTGATCGTGTCCGGAGGGAGCGCAGGAGGATCTCCCAGAGCCCGACCAGGGTCTCTCCAGCTGCGAAGAAGGGAACCAAAGCTGAACAGAGCCTCCTTCGTCCAGCCGGCTGCGGCTCGGAGCCTTCAATGGAGCTGATTTCCACGCTTCACCCACCAGCACACCTCACTCTTCCCGCACTGAGTGAATGCCATTTTCCTTCCTTGGGAGACTGGCCCTGGTGTCCGTTTGCTCCCCTCACCAAGCGGCTGGCCAGGGAATGGAAAGGAGCCAGAGACAAGCCCGAGAGGAGGAAGCCACAGGACAGACTTTGCTCTTCCCACCATCCCTTAATCCCGCCAGCAGGTCTTCACCCTCTGCCTGTCGCCACCAGTAGCTCCTCCCAGAGACAGCTGGACGTTCCAATCCCTCCATGGAAGTTTCCCGCCCTTCCACTGCCCACCTTCTATGAGGGTGCTGGTTAATGTTTGGAGGAGTTTTTCCCTCTGCTTTATTTTTTTGCGGGGGGATTATCTGGGAACGTTGCCTCTCCCTGGGATCACCAGAAGGGATCCCAGCCCCGATCCTCGCTTCTTCCAAATCAAAGGACATTTTCAGTGCATCCCTTTGCCAGAAGAGGCCGACCTCGCTTCTCTTGCTCTGCATGGACTTTATCACTTTTTTTCCTTTTTTGGGAGGGGGGGGTCATCAAGTTTTTGAAACCTTGCTAGGCAACTGGAAAAGCCCTGAGTTACAGTACTCAGATTGCAGCTGTTTTCTTGCAGGTATGTGGAATGGTGTGGGACCCACAGGTTTTGAAAAGTTAAGTGAGGAAGTTGGTTAGAGCTTATTAGGAAAGATAAAATAGACAACCAAGAATGCTTTATTGACCATTCTTCATCCAGATTTTATATCTGTTGTATCTGTTAGTATAGACATTCAGCTTCAGATTTCTGTTATTTTCAGCAACTGGTAAAATGAACCTGTAAAATCCAAGACGCTGTGCTTTCATTGTTTAATTCCCCACTCATACAGTAGTGGCCAAAATTGTGGAAACCTTTTGGGAAAAGTGTAGAGTAGAAATGCCACCTTTGGTTAAGTTTCCACCAATTTTTCTTCTAATTTCTTTATAACTATAGCCTTGTTCACTTAATAATACTATTTTACATCACTTTCTGGGTGACCAGTCAACTCATTGCACCATTACTTTAATTTTATTATGTTTTACAAGCTCACTAAATGAAAGAACACAAAAAACCCAACCAACTTGATAGCAATCACATAACACACTGACAAACGTCCTTCTCTCAGCTTCAATACATGACAACAATAACTGAATCCTACTGTGATCTGATTGGCTCATTGCCAAAACAAGATGAGCCTCCTGCCCATTGCCCCACCTGCCAGAGACCCCCTGGATCTCCTTCAAAGCGGCCCCCACAGGCATCCCTCCTGAGGACCAACATCGAGGTGGCCATGCCTAGGCCATGCCCACCCATGCTGCCATGACTACCATAGCCAAGCCCACTCAGTGGCCATACCCACCTGGCATCCGGCGATGCATAAGTGGGTTTTAGGTTGCAGTTTGGGTACTTGGTCTCTAAAAGGTTCGCCACCACTGTCCTAGCTTCTTAACTTTATCTCCTAGTTGTTTGTAATCTCTCACTATTGTACTCAGGTTCTTTGTTGTGTCATTCATCCCAATGTGGTGGAGGAAAGAATAGTAATCTGTAGGCGTAATTATTTTGGTTAGGTTCTCAGCCACATCTTTGATTTTTGCTCCAGGGAGACAGGTGTCCAGTCTGCAGGTGGATGATTCTGTTCCTTTGAGGATAGAATCTCCTATTACCCACACTAGCCTTCCTTTTTGGGGCGCTGCAGTCTGGGGTGCTTTTCTGTTTGTCTCAGGTGTGTTTGTTGATGTGACTTTTTTAAGGGATATTTGAAGTTGTTTCTTTGCTAGGTGTCTGCATGTTTTCTTTGAGGAGGAGGTTGTGGATCTGCGTGTTTCCATCTAATGGGAGAAATTGATTGCTTAGTTTTAATGGGGCTGCTTCTGGATGGGTTGGATTGGGCAGAAGGGGTTTGTTAGTTGTATGCTGCTTCTTACTTTGAATATTGTGTTTCCTTCTATGTGCGACATATCTCCATTTGTCTTCCTCCAAGGATTTATTTTTAGGGTCAAATCCTTTGGGAGTTATTCATTATCTGGCTCAGTTTGGGTAGAGCTTTCTTTTGTACACTGGGGTTTGGCTAGGGTTGCCTCTAAGTTCCTTACTTTTTCCTGTAGTAGTTCACATGGTTTACATCTAATGTATATATAATTAGGGTGTTCTTTGGGCACAAGCACATACATGGAACATGTGTTGCATACCACAATAGTATCTGTCACCTGTTCCATGAGTTTGTTGTTTGAAAATCCCTTTTTGGTTGGTGGATGTGCTTTGTTTCTAGCTTTTCTGTTTAGCCAGGTTCTCTAGAGCTGCCATTTGAGTCCTCTGCTGCTCTGCTGCCTCTGTTGTATGCCTCGCCACTGCCTGCAGACCTCTTGGTCTGCTAATGCCGCTGTCCACCACCTCTGTGTCACTCCCAGTCACCTACCATCCGTTGCTGTGCGCTGCCGCCACCCGCTACCTCTATGCTGCCCCTTGCCACCTCACCAGTCCACTGTGCTATGCTGCCTCCTCTGGTGTGCTGCCCCCAGCCACCTCACCGGTTTGCTGCTCTGCACTACCACCGGCCACCTCCTGTCCCCCACTCGCATTGTTGCTGCACTGCATCGCCTGGTTTGCCATGCCGGTCTCTGCTTTATTGGGCCGGGCTAGGTTGCTGGGCCACCGGGACTTTCAGGTAGGTTTCCATTGCCCTGGAAGTCCTCCAACATCCCCTTTATGATCCTGTGTGGCTGCTGTGTCAGATGGGGGGGTGGTGCTTTGGTTCCTCTTCAGTTGGCCTTTGGTCTCTTGGGTAAGCCTCTTGGGTGCAGCTGGGCCTCTCTCAACCTGGATTAAGTTTCATGCAGAGCGTCCCTTTGAACAGTTAATTCCTCTTGCAGATACAAGGGTCAGATGACCAACCTTTAAACCTGTGATCTTGGCAGTTCACTGCCTTCAACAGGCTCCTTCCTTGTCTGCTATTCAGCTGCCAGTTTGCTGCTCTCAGTTACCTTTTTTCCCCAGCATTAAGCTGCTGTGCTCCTGAGCTCTTGTTCTTTGCTGCCGGCTGCCTCTGACTCCACTTGCAGCTATTCATTCGCTGCTCTCCTGTATGCTGGTGTTTTCCTCCTTGCCCCATTTTCTTCTTTTCCTTTATCCTTTCTATCTTCCTTATCTAACTTTCTGCTTCTTTTTCTCCTCCCCCCGTTCCTACTTAGTTTGGTAACTTCTCTCCTTGTGATCCGATACTGCTTCCTACGCTGCTGCCATCTTGGAATTTTGCTAGGTGGCCATAGACTCATAAAATGAGACAATCTAACTCAGAAAGAAAAAAAATGTTGTGAAAAGTTGTGATATTTGTGTCACTCCACATTTCTAGCACAACAATTATTTGGATTGCTTGATGATTCAGCAGATTCTGGTAACAAAGCTCATTTGAATAGTTAATTAAGCTTTCATAATAGCATAGCATATGTGACAAATTATTTTCACATTTGTAAAAATTAGAATAGAGCAGTCTGTATGTTTATTCATTATGCTAATTAAATTAAATTAAATTAAATTAAATTAAATTAAATTACAGTTACTAGTATTGAGCCAGGTATTACCTATAGAAGAGGGTGTCTTTCTTTCTTTCTTCCTTTCTTCCTTCCCTCCCCTCCCTCCTTCCTTCCTTCCTTCCTTCCTTCCTTCCTTCCTTCCTTCCTTCCTTCCTTTCTTTCTTTCTTTCTTTCTTTCTTTCTTTCTTTCTTTCTTTCTTTCTTTCTTTCTTTCTTTCTTTCTTTCTTATTAGACTTATATATTGCCCTTCTCCTGTAGGACTCAGGGCGGTTCACAAGGTTTTTAAGATAACAATTACAAAAATTAAGAACAGTTAAAATGATTACATTTAGACCTTGAATAAATATAAAACCCCAATTAAAATCCAATTAAAACCCCAATTAATACTCTCAGTCCAGGCCAGAAAGCTCAAAGAGCCAAGTCTTCAGGTCCCGGCAGAATGAGCGAAGGTCAGGGCAGTCCTAAGCTCTACGGGCAGCTGGTTCCAAAGGGCAGGTGCACCCACAGAGAAGGCCCTTCCCCTGGGTGTTATCTGCCGGCAATCTTTTACCGGTGGTACCCTGAGAAGACCCTCCCTGTGGGAGCGGACAGGACGAAGGGAGCTTGATGCCGGCAGCAGGTGTTCCCTCAGATATCCCGGACCCAAGCCATTTAGGGCTTTATAGGTCATCACCAGCACCTTGAATCTCACCTGGAGGGCAACCGGAAGCCAATGCAGCTTGCGGAGCAGAGGTGTTACATGGGAGTATCAGGAAACCCCCATCACAACCCGCACGGCCGCATTCTGCACCAGCTGAAGCCTCCAAGTGGTTCTCAAGGGCAGCCCCATGTAGAGAGCGTTGCAGTAGTCCAATCGAGAGGTCACGAGCGCATGAGTGACTGTGCACAGGGCATCTCGGTCCAGGTAGGGCCGCAACTGGCGCACCAGGTGAACCTGGGCAAAGCCCCCCTGGTCACGGCTCCTATATGGTCTTCTAAACTGAGCCGCGAATCCAGGAGGACACCCAAGTTGCAAGCCCTATCGACGGGGGGGGGGTAACTCCTCACCTCCCATCATTAAAGGTGGAATGAACTGGTTAGTCCGAGATGCTGATATGCACAGCCACTCAGTCTTGGTGGGATTGAGACGAAGCCTGTTTCTCCCCATCCAGACCCGGACCGCCTCCAGGCAACGGGACATTACAGCGAGGGCATCACTGGGTTGGTTCGTGGTGGAGAAAAAAAGTTGGGTATCATCAGCGTACTGATGTAACCATGTATGATCTCGCCCAGTGGCTTCATATAGATGTTGAACAGGAGGGTAGAGAGAACCGACCCCTGAGGAACTCCAGAAACGAGAGGCCTCGGGGCGGACCTCTGCCCTCCCGTCAACACCGACTGTGAGCGGCCCAGGAGATAGGAGGAGAACCACTGTAAAACAGTGCCTCCCACTCCCAACCCCCTGAGACGCCGCAGTAGGATACCATGGTCGATGGTATCAAAAGCCGCTGAGAGATCTAAAAGAACTAGGACAGAGGAACAACCTCTGTCCCAAGCCTGCCACAGATCATTCACCAGCGCGACCAATGCCGTCTCCGTGCTGTACCCAGGCCTGAAACCCGATTGGTACGGGTCCAGATAATCAGTTTCCTCCAGGAACAGAGGAAGCTGATCCGCCACCACACTCTCAACAACCTTCGCCAAAAAGCGAAGGTTGGAGACCGGATGATAGTTGTTTAAAATCGCTGGGTCCAGGGCAGGCTTCTTGAGAAGGGGCCTCACCACCGCCTCCTTCAAAGCGGTGGGGAAGACACCCTCACTCAAGGAGGCAGATATTACTGCCTGGAACCAGCTCCGTGTCTCCTCCCGACCTGCATAAATCAGCCAGGAGGGACACGGGTCCAATAAACAGGTGGTGGAACTCAGCCTTTCCATAATCCTGTCCACATCATCGGGAAACAGGATCAAACTCAGTCCAGATAACATGCTCAAGACTGTCCGATTATTCTCCAAAGTGTCAAATTATTCTCCAAAGCACCAGAGGACAGGAGAAGAAACAATGATTGGAAACTGATCAAAGAGAGAAGTAACCTGGAAACTTCCTGACAGTGAGGACAATTAACCAGTGGAACAGCTTGCCTCCAGAAATCATAGGTGCTCCATCACTGGAGATTTTTAATAAGAGGTTAGTCACTTGTCTGAGATGGTATAGGTCCTCCTATTCTATTCTTATACATCATACACACATTAAAATTAGCAGATAATATTTGGAAGGTGTATCAAATCATATTCATCAGCTATCAGGCATGCTCAGTTGCCTGTTTTTGAGTTTTGGGGATATTTTATGGCTCCTTAGAACAATAGGTTTTTTCCTGTTTTTCAGTTCAGTTTGACTTTCCTGTTATCCCATTCAGCTAGTTTTTCTGTTATCCAATTCAGTTTTATCTTTCAGCTAGCTATTTCTTCTTAAAGGTACTTCCTCTTACAGTTAATTCCTCTTACTATTTTAAATTTTGAAGACCTTTCAATTACTTCTGACAGGGAGAAAATCTTCGGTAGGATATCCAGTGACAGCTCCCTTCATAACAGATCTAGGCTGACTCTTGTTATCTGGTTTTTTCCCCCAAGATCCAGGGAAAAAATATGGATTGCTCCTAATGTGACTAGATTGCAAAATGACTTGCAGAATAGGGTTTTGTAAATTAGTGAGCATAATTTATTATTCATTAACCTTGAGTGTTAATGTTAATAGCAATAGCACTTTGACTTATATACCGCTTCACAGTGCTTTACAGCCCTCTCTAAGCAGTTTACAAAGTCAGCATATTTCCCCCAGCAATCTGGTCCCCATTTTACCAACCTCAGAAGGACGAAAGGCTGAGTCAGCCGTGGGCTAGGGAGAATCCAATTGCTGAATTGCTGGTAGATGGCAGTCAGCAGAAGTAGCATGCAGTACTGTATTCTAATCACTGCACCACCAAGCTTTGGGAGTTGTCAAATTCCATACAAAAAAGTTTCAAAAGAGGATGCCAAGGCTTGGATTTTCTGAACTTCCATATTTCTCCTGATTTTTCTCCACTTGTAAAAACCATAATAAGTTTATTTTAGGTCTTATATTGCATCTTAGCCACATTTTTATCCTTTGTAAAGAAAGGGGACTTTTTAGTAACTCCTCTATGGATAATTGGACTGAACAATCAGATTTGATTCCGGCAAGGCATTGCCTGATATTTTCAGGCTTGTGTAGTTTTTAAAAACAGTTAAAATCCAATTTCATCTGGTTTTAGAAGTTCATTGACACAATGTAACAAATTTAATTATTGGGTTTCCTGACACTACTTTGTCTCGCCTCTCCTGTTCAACATCTATATGAAGCTGCTGGGTGAGATCATTCGTGGTTTTGGAGTTGGGTATCACCAATATGCTGATGATACCCAGCTTTTTATTTCGACCCCAAACCACCCCAGTGATGCCCTCGACGTGATGTCCCGTTGCCTGGAGGCTGTCCGGGTCTGGATGGGGAGGAACAGGCTTCGACTCAACCCTGACAAGACTGAGTGGCTGTTCGTGCCGGCATCCCGGGAAATTCCGATTATTCCATCATTGGCCATGGGGGGTGAGCTATTACCCCCCCGTAGATAGGGCCCGCAACTTGGGGGTCCTTCTAGATTCACAGCTCTCTTTGGAAGAGCATATTGGAGCTGTGACTAGGGGGGCCTTTGCCCAGGTTCGCCTGGTGCGCCAGTTGCAGCCCTATCTAGACCGGGATGCCTTGCGCACAGTCACTCATGCGCTCGTGACCTCTCGTCTAGACTACTGTAATGCTCTCTAGATGGGGCTGCCCTTGAGGTCCACCTGGAGACTCCAACTGGTGCAGAATGCAGCCGCGCGATTTGTCTTGGGAGTTTCCTGATACTCCCATGTTACACCTTTGCTCCGCGAGCTGCATTGGCTACCGGTTGCTCTCCGGGTGAGGTTCAAGGTGTTAGTGATGACTTACAAAGCCCTTCATGGCATGGGTTCGGATTACCTACGGCAACACCTGCGGCCGGCGTCAACTTCCCTCCGTCCAGTGCGCTCCCACAGAGAGGGCCTCCTCAGGGTGCCGCCCATCAAAGAATGCCGATTGGTGACACCCAGGGGGAGAGCGTTCTCTGTGGGCGCGCCAGACCTCTGGAACCGCTTACCGGTTGAGCTCCGGATGGCCCCCGACCTTCGCTCCTTCCGGCGCGATCTCAAAACCTTCTTTTTCAAACAAGCTGGCCTGGTCTGACGGGATGGGGTTGGGTTTTTATAAATAGTTTTAATTTTAATATGTATTAATTTTATGGGCATAATGTTTAATGTCTTTTTAATTTTTGTATTCTATTTTTATTGTGTATTGCCCTGTTCACCGCCCTGAGTCTTCCGGGAGAAGGGCGGTATACAAATTAAATTATTAAATTAAATTAAATTAAATTAATAAACCCACTTTGTAATAAACCCATCCTTCATAATTATAGAACTCCTGGATTTGAGCATGAGTTCATGACAATATAAGAGCACACCGATTGAATCAAGCAAACCTAGTTTACTCCAGCATTTTGTTCTTCATAACCAAATTCTTCAGTTGTGTACCATCTTCCTGGTAAATGGCTTTTGAAGACATGCTATATTCAACCAGAGTCTTCAGGATTAGTAATCCTGGCCATATCTTTCATCAGAGAAAATATCCAGTCCTTTAAAGTTGTTCAAGTTAATAGCTATTACGTTCTAATCCCAGAATTTTTTTTTTTATTGAAAAGTTTTAAGATACAATTTTCCTTTAAAAAACCCCCCTTCCCCCTCCCTCCTCCCCCCCTACCTCCCCCCTCCCCCCCTCCCTCCTCCCCCCCTACCTCCCCCCCTCCCCCCCTCCCCCCCCGACTTCCCAGAGCTAAATACAAGGTATATATATAAAAAAAGCAAACATAAACAACCATATACTAACAACTATAAATTCTAAAATCCATCACTCTCTAGCTTATATAGGATAAAACAAACCTTAGCAATATTAAATATATATAAAAAACTAAAATAAAAAAAGAAACACTCTCTAGCTTATATAGGATAAAACAAACCTTAATAGTATTAAATATATATTAAAAACAAAAAAAGGGGGGAAAAAAACCCCAAGATAGAAAGAGAAAAAGAAAAAGAAAAAAAAGGAAAAAAGAGTTATTCAAATACTAAATAATACTTCCCAACCCTATACTTATCCTAGACTCCATCCATTTTGTCCATTCCATGATATAACGTTCTTACAGATAATCTTTCAAATTAACCAAAATCTTCACCACCTCAACCAAATCAGAAAACTTTAAAGTCAACTCTTCTATAATCGGCCGTTCCTCTTCCAGTGCCACATCTATAATTATTCCAAACCAAAAAAAAAAAAAAAAAATTGCGAACAAAACTTTAACCTCCATTTGAGAATCTTCTGTATATTCCACCAAACTTTAATCCAAAAAACCTCACCCTTTCCACAAAACCACCACATATAAAAATATATTGCGTCTACACCCAAACCTTTTCCCACCTCCCATACTTGACTATAAATACGTCATAGAAATTCCATAGACTTCTGCAAATTCTGCTATTTTCTCTTCTTAGATCGTTTTGCAGCAGCACGCGTCACCCTATGTTCTATAGGATCATCCAATGAGGTTATATCTTGATCTCCTCCAACACCGTTGTCTTCTATCTGACCATCTTCAGCCTCTTGATGCACTCCTTCTCCAGATCCCTTTTCAGCTTCCAGAAGTGTTAATGGCGTTGCATTTAAAACATTATTGTAGAAATCACGCGCTTGCATCACAGTAACCAGACGGTACCTTTTACCTTCGTGCGTCACCATCAACCCAACTGGGATCTCCCATCTGAACCTTATATCTCGTTGCTTGAGCTCTTGCACAAGAAATGTAAAATCCTTCCTTCTCCTTAAAATCTTTGGAGGAATTTCTTTTAAGACCAAAACTTCTTGATTAGCAATCACAACTTTAGTATCATAAGCAGCTCGTATAACTTCATCTCTAGTTTCCCTTTTTGCAAAATATACCACCACATCTCTAGGCAACTTTCTCTGTCCAGCAATCCATGAATTCACACGAAACACTTTATCCATGCCTCCTTTTATTTCAGATGCTGGCTGTTTCAATACTACTTCGAAAGCCTCAGAAACCAGCTGCTTTAGATCTTCCTTAATATTCTCCTTTAAGCCTCTAATTCTAATGGCAAACTGCATCTGGTAATATTGAGCAAGACTCAGTTCCTTTTCCATTTTATCTTCATTCTCCAATACTTTTGCTTCTAATATAGCATTCTTTTGAGTCAAATCTTCTAGCTTTTCCTCCAATTCTTCCACACAACGAGCCACTTTACACACTGAAGACAAGATGTCTACCTTCATCACTCTAAACTTCTGTTCCATCCTCTCCTCCATCCTCTCCTCCAATTTCTCCAATTTCTCCTCCATCTGTGCAAATCTATCATTAATTGATTCCAAAATTACCTGGGTGTGTTTTTCAAGAGCATCTTGTAAGTCCTTTGATGTCAATACATCAGGAGGATGCAGCGCCTGCAGTAATGATTGTTGCACCGGCGAAGTTCCAGCACTCCGAAGAGTTTTAGGGGGTGGTTTAGCCGCCATCTTTTACTAATTGTGACGCACTTTCACTTCAGATTTATAATCCAAAAAAGTCCATCAAGCTGGAGAGTAAAATATAATAATCCTCTTCACCTTTTCCTCTTGTATCGCTCTGCCTGCTCCTTTAATCCATAGTCATTCCTTCAGGCAGGGGTGGTCGCAGACGCCTGGCTCTGCTCCAAGAAATCAGGAGCAGAGGCGCTGGCCAGCTGGGAGCAGCCCAGGCTACGGGGGAGTTCAATCCTTCAGCCGCCCAAGCCATAAGCTCAGGCGGCCCTGGAGAACTCTACCCAGAGTTTTGAGAAAAGAGGGGAAATCCCAGTAAGGGTAAGACTCTCAGCAATACATATTGCTTTTACCACCACAAGGATTAAAAATAAAATGTTAAGATTCCTAGTAGCATGTGCTTTCCAGCTACTTCATTTTCTATCCTTTAATGAAACTGAGATACACAAGAGTTGCCTTGTACATGGATCCATTGGTTTACATCATCAGATTTATTTTCTTTACTCTTCCATTTCATAAACTGAATAGAACTATTTATCTGCAGCAGTTAGAGCTGAATTGGGAATTCATACAGTTCAGGCATTATCTAAAATGAGAGCTTATAACTACTGATGCAAAGTTAATGAATCGAAGACTGATAGACTGCCCAAGTTATGCCTACTACTAGAGCAAATAAAACTACAATCACAAATCTCCTGGATCACCAAACTAACAAATTTTGTAAGAAGCTGTGGCCTTCCTGTCTCTTGCATAACAGGAGAACAATCCAAAAAAAAAAAAGAATTGCCCTAAGAATTAAAGATATAGAAGCACAAAATGATATAGCTATTCTTGGTAAGGTGAGTAACTTGAAATGGCTGAGTAAATACAAATGTACTTTTCAAGTAGACAGTTATTTGAAGTTATAACTGCCAAAACATTTTAGGGAGATATTTACATGAGCAAGATTCGAACAGCTTGACACAATGGTCAGATATGGGAAATTTCATGCTATACCCTACAATGAGTGTCTCTGCATTTGTGGAATGGCAGAGGTAGAAGACCTGGCTCACATCCTATTTGACTGTTGCCTGTATAAGAGGGTGAGAGATAAATATCTTGGTCTATATACCAAACAAATGACCCATTGGGATCCCCATATCAAAACAACTTACCTTATGTCCAGCCAGAACTTGAAAATAACATTTAATGTAGCACAGTACTTTAACAAAATGGTTCGGTTGAGATCTGCATATGTAGGACTGATTGCAAGAGCGACTCCAAAATATAATTTTATCATATTTTATCTATATCTTAAATTATTGTACACTATACAATTTAATTTTAGATTGTATTTTATTCCCATTTTATTTTAAATCGTATTTTATTCTAATTCCATTTTAAATTGTATTTTATCAAATTCCATTTTAAATTGCTTTTATCAAATTTTAGTAACAATTTGTTGCTGGAACTTTGCACTTTGATATGGCCCAAGGGCTAATCAATAAAGACTTTTGAATAGAACTATTTAGAAGCGCAAATGGAATTGGAATGAGAAGTAGATGCATTAAAATAAAATATTTTTAGAATAATTGAGTAGGAATATGCAAAAACCAAAATCCATTGCTGGAGTGTGTGTGTGTGTGTGTGTGTGTGTGTGTGTGTGTGTGTGTGATGTCTACATAAGTGTACATGTACTAAATCTGAATCATTTATCTGATCGGCAATTTAATTATAAAACTTGAGTTACTTCTGTTGCTATAGGCCGGGAGTGGGCAATTAATTTTCTCAAGCAGCCACATGAGGAAATGGACTATTGTGGAGGGCCAAACCAATAGTTCCTGTCTGTGCTCCACTCATTCACCTGCAAGGTCACACTTTGACCAAGGTGATGGTGGATGGCCGAGCCCATGTCCCCTCATGCGATGACTGCCACTGCTACCTCCTCAGGCTGCTCCAGGTGAGGGAAAGCTCTGCATAGATACAGAAAAGTGCTTTCTTCCCTTGCCCTCCTGCAGCAACCAGCTGACTGAAGGAATGCACTGTGACTGCATTGACTAGAGTAGACCAACTTGGCTTCTTCTTCCACTCCCTGCAATACACTTATTTACATTTGCTTTCTAATTTTCATTTGACTTCATGTGAGCTAGACAGGGACAGCCAAATGGCCAGATGTGGCATGCCCAGGTCTGCTACAGTAGTATCTACTGAACCATGCTGCATTTTAACTTCTAGCTATACTCAGTTTAGTTGGATTTAATAGAATCACTTTATCCTCAAATTTACATCTTAGGGTGCTGTATAGAATTAATAATAAATAAATACTTGTGGTTTATGGAACACTTTTTATTGTGTCTTCAATTTATGATAATGTCACCAAGTGTTAACAAGGTTTTTATATAGATCTAAAGATATTGGTTACTATTACTACTTAAAATAATAACGTAGAAAAACTAAAATGATTTCAGTATTACAACAATGTTTTCTAGACAGAGAGTCTTTCCCAGAAGTCTGAATTTATCCCAATTCTAGGATTCTTCATTAAAAACTACAAAATATGGCAGATGTAAGAACACGTACAAAGTAAGAACGCATAAATTCTATTTTCTCAAGGGAAGAACTTTGCCTTATTTTTAAATGTGATAGCATTATCTACCTTTGGACAATGAGTTTGTTTGTACCTTTCCTAAACACAAAATCCAAACAACTACTACAGAAAAACTAAACAAAATGGAACAAAAATGGATTTTCTTTTAAAAATCCTGTAAGATTTAATTAATGCCCATCAATGAAATTTTAGAACAATTAATCCAGTAGATTACTCCTGCCTATTTTCTATAAATATAAAATTTATCCCCAAAATGACATGTCATAAAAATTATTTATGTTCAGCAGAGGAAAATCATATCTAGAAATGATTATATTGTAATGTGAAAAAAGAAAATATGCACATATATGCTCTAGTTCAGGGGTATGGAACCTTGGCTCTTTTATGACTTGTGGATTTCAATACCCAGAATTCCTGAACCAGCCATGCTGACTCAGGAATTCTGGAAATCCACAAGTCATAAAAGAGTCAAGGCTTTAGTGAAAAAAGTTTTATATTTTTCTTTGCTCTATGTATAAGTATCAGAAGAAACCATGAGTCGTCCTTATATTGGACAAGCTTGATTTGAATGAAAATTCAGGCAAGGAGAAAAGGACTAGTCTTGGAAAGTCTGTTCTGAATGAAGTCTCCAGGGATAATACTAGATGTAATTTTCAGAGACTGAAGGTGTTGTCATTGTTCCAAAGCAGAAGAAATTAAGACTAGGCTTTGGGGTAATCTTAAAATAGAGTTCAGAGTGCTATTGGTAGAAGAATTGAAATCCATATCCATAAAAATAGAGGGGAATAATACATAATACTTATTAGAGACATATTAATATACTAAAATTAAAGAGCAGTTCATCTAAGTTGGTATAATTTAATATCTTTATATATTAATATATAAATTAACTTCTTTCCATGCTTTTTCTTATTTTTTAGATATTTGTCTAGTTATGAAGTTGCTTAATACAGCATTATTGGCATTGTGTGATAATAGTGCTCTTTTGACTAGTAAAGGCTTTTTGTTTGTTTTTTCCTCAAACTTGCTGTCATTTTCCATTTCAAGCATATTTGAGCACTAAATCCTTAGCTAGAAAAAATGTTACCTTATAATTTCAAAATCCTAATGAATACAATTACATTTGGGCTGATTTTCTACTTAATGTGGTTTTGCTGTCTTAGCTATTTTGTTGCCTTCCATTATGTTTTGTAGAATGTCATTTAATGCAGTAAGAAAATGGGATAAAATATTGTTTAACCTGATATGTGTTTCCTTTGTATTTAGTAAATATGAAGATTTTTCCTCTGAATGATAAATATAAACTATCTGATAGTAAAGGTTTGAAGGAAGTTTGATTAATTGTGCTGGTTTTCAAAGGTGTCAATAGACTTTTGACAGCTCTGACTCAAAAGGGTCTCATGTATCTCAATCACAGTTCCACCCTCTAATGCAGACATGTCAAACTCGTGACATCACGTGACGTTGCACGATGTATCAAAGCTTTTTCTCCGTTGCCGGCAATAGGGTGGGCGTGGTTTCCTTGTGATATGTCCGGCCTGCAGGCTGGCAGTTTGACACCCCTGCAAATGTATAATCAGTATGATTCTAAATGCTCTGCTCTCCACATAAGTAGATCCATACCCATTAAGTTCATGAAACAGGAACCTGCTAGCTTAAAGTTCTTATCTCTATAGAGGGCATTCTTTATTATTTCTGGCTGATATTAATTTCATTTTTGTTAAGTTATTTGGCATTGGACTAGATATCATATTCTTCCAAGCTACTTCACTGGTTAGATATTGTAGATATTTTGTGAGTTGGAACCAGCTGGTTGCACATAGTTCTCCTTAAAATCTATGTGGTTTAGATTTAAGATGTTATTCATTATTATTAGTTTAATGTATTTTACAGTAATATTTTAGAATAATAGCAGTCTAATAGATACTTCCTTTATTTTTTCCAGCTAATAGCCTAATAACAATTGAATTAGCAGGTAAGAACTTTATATTTTCTATCTGTATTATTCTTTTTCATTATATCTCTTTTAAAAAGGCAGCTCTCAAAAGATACCTTTATTCAAAATATATATCTTACACACAATTATAATGTATAAAAAATGATGCTTCTGGGAATGAAATTTCAATATTTACAAGGACTGCCTCATATGAGATTGGAGAAAGCAACATTCTGAGAAACATCAGTACAATTTTACAAGTTGGCTAAGTTTCATTTTTCTTTGAATATTTAACAAGAAATTGATACTGTATTTCTGTAAGGAAAATATATTCAACAGCAATATTTTAAATGAATGGTCCATTTTCTTCATGTAGATCTTACATTTCTTTGACTGAGGTGTAAATAAATAAATAGAAGTCTGAAGTGATAGAAGTAGCCTTGTGGAAGATCTATCTCAAACTGGCCAAGTGGATGCTTTTGTTATAAACCTGAAGTGAATATGTCTCAGAAAATCCCATCTTTGGTCCTGGCATCTGCTATTAATTCCTACTAGAAAATAGAGAGCTGCTGTACTATAGCAAAAAAGGGGTGAAAAGGAGCACTGAACACTATCTATCAAAATCCAGCCCCTTTTCTTGATTAATCATTCATACCTTAGGTCCCATCGGTACACAGATGAAGTTACAATTTCCTACAGTTTTCATTTACTTTTTTATTTCTTGTTACAAAAGTAGATAGAGTCTAGTTGATACAGCTTGACTGAGAAAAAATAAGCAGGGTCAAACCTGGTTAGTAAATTCCTTGGCTGTAGAATATGGCCTGTAGAATAGACTGGGAAGTTGAAAAAAAATCTCAAAGGAAAGTAAACTATTTCTCCATGTAGTAACTCAAAACGGTGTTTAGCCTGACAGAAACTTTGCTTTATTTGTTACTTAATACCCATTGATACTATATGACAAATCTAAATTATTTGGATCAATCATATTTTAGTATAATATTTAGTATAATAAAAACTGATGATTTTGTGAAGAAACCAAATGATACATAAGTATACTCCTAGCGTAATGCTGACTTTATTGATGCTATTAAGTAGTAAAATAATATTAACATTAAAAATTGAAATGATTATATATATTGAAATAATTAAAAGTAAATATAATATGTTTTTAGGTCAACATATGACCTCAGTGGGGAATGGAATGGAAAATTTATTGTTAAACAGTGTGGTTGTTGAGATCTCTGGTGACTGCACCTTTTTTACAATCTTTTATTTTTTATTTTTTGCTGTGGTCATTAACAAATCACCCATGGTTGTTAAGCAAGATATAACATGACTACAATTTGTGACTTCCTTATAGCTTCCCCATTGTCTTTGATTTTTGGAAGCCTGACTGAAGGTCACAAATAGTAATCACTTGCCTGCAGAATGCTGCAATGGTTGGAAATCCAGGCTGGCTGCCAACACCCAGATTGCTATTTTGAGCAATTGTTAAACAAATGATCAATAAGTGATGATTACCTGTAAAACTTTTAGGGCTGCACAATATTTAGCTAATGACATGCATAAGATCTAACATATATAATTGGAACACATATATTTTGATTGAAACACTTTCTCTTGATGAATATTTTTAAAAATCTTCATGCTTTTCCAAAGTGGAAACCTCACTTGATCAGAACTTTTCTGTTTCTTAGGTGCACAACAGCAAATCATCTGCAATGAATCCCTCATGTTACAGAACTTGCCAGTGTGTGGAAAATCCTTCGAAGAGATGATGCACAAAATGGACTCTACAAAATGGTGCAATCTGACAGAATTTATACTGTAAGCTTCTGACTGAATTTATATAGTAAGCTTTATAATTTGAAGTGGAAAAATTACTATTAAAATGATTATTATACAGCATTAATTGTACAATTAGCATAAGCTATTAGAATGTGTGGAATTTCTGGATGCAATAGCAATAGCATTTAGACTTATATAAGTGCAGTTTACAGAGTCGGCATATTTCCACCAACAATTTGGGTCCTCATTTTACTGACCTTGGAAGGATGGAGAGCTGAGTCAACTTTGAGCTGGTTAGGATCAAACTCCAGGCTATGGGCAGAGTTTAATTTCTTGCAGAGATGTATGAAAGTTGAGTAGTATTTGAAAACAGATTGAGAAATCATAGAAAAATATTTTTTCCCAAGAGGAAATGAATTTATAGATTAAAGTGAGTTTCTTCCAAGTTTTCTCTTAACAAAAATTTAGATAGCAAATTATGAATTGAATACAAAGGGGTTCTAGCCAAAGTTGCAACCAAGAAAGTCCATTCAGGATAGAGTAAGGAACTCTAAATAAAATTCTACTGATATTGTTTGAATTGCTTCGATGTATGATGAGTACAGAGCAAGAATAAGCATAAAGTTGACCCCAAAGAATAGCAGGCACAGCAATTTACATTAAATGTTTAAAGGTAGTAAAGATCAAACTGCAGCTGATAAATCTGATGTACTGGTAGACTTTGGAAGTCAAGCTGCATGTTATACCCAGGGAGCAGAAGACTGAAAGAAATTCATTATGCATTTAAACCCCTGTACCGATTTGATTGGGAAGTTGTTAATTTTCCTCTTGTACTAGTATTAGCTTTTCATGAAAACTAAGGAAAAGAGGAAGTATGAATAGATCTTAATGAAGATCGATCTGTCTGTCTGTCTGTCTGTCTGTCTCTCTCTCTCTCTCTCTCTCTCTCTCTCTCTCTCTCTCTCTCTCTCTCTCTCTCTCTCTCTCTTTATAAATTTTATTGGCTGCCCATCTTACCGTAGGATAACTGAGTGACTTACAGTTAGATAGAAGCTAAAACATAAAAAGTTAAGAACAAACTTTAAAACCAAAGACACATGGGCAGGGAGGGGCAGAGTGGATTAGAGGTGGAATCTGGTATTACTCAATCAACCACCTCCATTGCACTGTTCCCCCACTTGCCCCCCATTACAAAAAGATGGGAGGATTGGGGTCAACCTCACATCGAGGGCAAGATTTCCAGAGGGCAGGAACAACAGCAGCAAAGGCCCTCCTGGATCCCAGCAGCCAGAATAATGGGGCTGATGGGACTCACAGCGTGCCTCCTCTGATGGCTAGAGTGGTATGGGCCAATCCCAGTGGGATGAGACAGTCCTTCAAGTAACCTGGACCCATGCCATGAAGGGCTTTAAAGGTGATCACCAACACCTTGAATTGCACCGGGAAGCAGACTGCTAACCAATGCAGCTCATGGAGCAGAGGTGTTACAGAGGCCATTCTTGGGCATCCAAAACTACCCATGTTGCTACACTCTGCACCAGCTGTAGCTTCTGAATGCTCTAAAAGTGTAGCCTCATGTAGAGCACATTACAGTAGTCCAGGCATGAGATGATTAGGGACTGAATAACTGAGAGCAGGGAATCCTGGTCCAGTAAAGGCTGCAACTGGAGCAGAACACAAAGTTATGCAAAGGCTCTCCTAACCATGTCTGCCACCTGTTCCTCGAACAGGAGTTGTGAGTCCAGGAGATCCCCCAAGTTGTAGACCATGTCTTTCTGGGGCAGTGCCACCTCATCCAGAGTCAGATATGACAGTCCTGGATCCCAGAGCTCCACATATCCAAAGCCATTTGGTCTTACCAGAGTTCAGTCAAAGCCTGTTGTCCCCCATCAAGGCCTCCGTAACCTCCAAACACCATGAAAGGGCGGCCACAGCATCACATGGGTCACCAAGACTGGGTGTCATCAGCATACAGTATACAGTATACCTCAATCCATGGTGATGGATGATCTCACCCAGTGGTTTCATATAGATGTTTAAAAGGAGTAGAGAAAGTACTGAGTCCTGCAGTACATCATAAAATAGAGACCTCTTATTACCTATCAGTACCAGTTGGGACCTGCCACAGAGAAGGAAGCCAAATCAGTGCAGAACTGCCACCTATCCTCCTCCCTAGCAGCCAGCCCAAAAGGATACCATGGTTAATGGTATCGAAAGCATCTGAGAGGTCAAGGAAAGCGAGGATGTTTGCACTATCATCAACTTGCTCTTGCCAGAGACCATCAGTAAGCGTGACCAATGCCATTTTCATCCCATAACCAGGCTTGAATCCTGACTGAAAGGTTTCCCAATAATCTGTTTCGTCCAGGACTCTGCAGCTGCCACACCACAAGCTTTCCCACAACCTTCTGTAATAATGGGAGGTTGGAAACTCGATTGAAATTGTCCAGGCAGGTGGGATCCAGGATAAGGAGGGGGCAGACCAGAGCTTGCTTAAAAGCATCTGGAAATGTACCTCCTCTAGTGATATATTAATCACTGGACCCACCTGCTACTCACTATCCTGGAGGGACAAGGATCTAACAGACAGATAGTGGCATGACAGCATCAAAGATCCTGTCCACTTCATCAGGGCCAACCAGATCAAACTGTTCCCAAATAACAGGTCAAGGCCTCTTCCTGGGCATTTCACACAGATTATCTCCACACATAGGGTCCATCTGGAAACAAATCCAAGCAACTTTGTCCATCAAGTACTGAACAAACCCCTCTGCCCAGCCCTGCAAAAGATCACGCAAGTCCCTCTGACCTAGGAGGGAATGGGCAACCCGAAGCAGGACTTCTGGGCAGCACCCAAAGGATGCAATAAGAGTGGAGAAATACTGCTGTTTTGCTGCTCTTGTCGCCATGAGGTAGGCCCTAATAGCAGCTTGTCGGAGTCATCACTTGTCTTCCTCCAGTGGCACTCTAGGTGTCTATTGGCCCTTTTCAGAACTCGTACTTTTCTGTAAACCATGTGGAGGGACAGGAGTCAAGTGAGGCTGCATGGGTGCAATCTTTTCCAAAGCCATGGCCACCCTTAAATTCCAGGCCACTACCACAGCTTCAGCAGGACCATGCAGCAACTTCTCTGGGATATGCCCCAGTTCTCTCTGGAAACCAGCAGTGTCCATCAGTTGCTGGGGGCAGACGATCTGAATGGGTCCAGCCTTCCTATGGAGGGTGGCAGCATATGAGAGCCTCATGGACACCAGGGTGTGATCTGACCATGAAAAGAGGGATAATCTTATATCCTCTACCAGCCACGATGTCATTGCTTTGATAAAAAAAAGTCAAGTCTGGCATGTAACCATTTTCCTGAGTCAAGCCAGTTATAATCAGAGATAGGCCCATAGTTGCCATGAACGTCTGGGCTGCTTCCAAGGCTGCACTCAGGGATGACAGATTGAAATCCCCTAGAACCATAAGTCTGGGGAACTCCATTGTCAGCCTTGAGACAGCTTCCAGTAGCTCAGGCAAGGAGGTTGGACACAGCAGAGAGGCTGGTATACTAGCAACAATCCCATGTGATCCAGGGAGCCCAGCTTCAGGAATAGGATCTCACAATCAGATTTGCAGTGTAAAGCCCCTGAAAGCCAATAAAGACTCTGATAACTACGCCCACCTCACCTCTCCTGCCTTGGAGTTTTGCTGGTGCTAAATCTGAAACAAACTGGACATATCTCTGAAAGGAGAACCTCCCATTCCAGGGTCAGCCACGTCTCAATAAGATCTTGAACAAGAGGAGCTTTATTATTGACTGACCTGGCATTTAGCAGCTGGACCCTGGGGCCTCTGGGAGTATGCTGTGCAGAAACTGGGGATGAGATCAGGGGGCAAGAACACACTATTAAGCATACGGGACATCCTCCCCTGTAATGGCCTGCCCTTTGCCTCCCATAGCATCCTCTGCCTGTGATATCTGATCCTGCCCTACGTCCCTCGAGATAAACATTTTCTTTTCCCCCCAAACCACTTCCTGAAAGAGCCAAGGAATCTGCTATCTCCTCCCAGCACTCACATTCATACTCTTAAACATCCAGGAGGTCAATGAGGGAGGTAGCCCCTATGGCGCTATAGCAAAAGCTCTCACCACTAATGGTTTACACCTCTCCAGTCCCTCAGAGAAAGCACACTGTCCTCTGTTCCAACTGCTCCCTCCCACTAGCCACTCAGAAGAGGACCACTCATCCAAAACCCAGCTCCCATTCAAGGTGAGAGTATGCAAACACTACTCAAACACAAATTAAAAACAAGTATCATCACAATCAGGCAAGTGCCCCTGCCCCAGCAGGGGGTATTAAAAAACAGAATTGGGGTGGACAGTGTCAATATCAGAAAAAATAACCTCAGGGATGGCATAAGAATTGAAGCCAGGCTTTTGGCTCTTGGAGATTGTCAAGTAGTGGAGCAAGGGTTCATCACCTTTACCAATCCAAACTTCAACATCCCCATCTAGCCACCATAGGGATTTGCAGACTTTTTCTGGAGAATGCACTTGGGGATATCATGCTGTAGCGAATGTTGGAAGCCCATCTAAGTTCAGAAAAGATAGAGAGTGAACTTTTCCTTTGGGGTCTTTTATAGTTGGGGGTCTCTAGTTGTGGCAGCAATTTGTTGGGCTGCAAGTTAGCAGAAACTTGATTAAACCCTAGAGATTCATCAGTAGTGAACATTGTTTGTTGGTTGGAGCTCTTCCTTCTCAAGGGCGTTGCAATAAAAACATTACCAGAGTTTACTGGATTTGAAAGGCTACACTAAGGTTTAAAAGTGATAGTGTCCTCATGGGAAAAGCAATCCAGAAGTGGGATAGCTTTCTCTAAGCGGAATATCTGTATAGGAATAATTGAGAAGGATCTCCGAAAAGCCTTCATTTAAAGATGCATGCGAGGGACTGTAGACTGCTTAAAGGTCACCAAAATTCGCCTACAGTCCTTTCTGGCTGGCAACTATTAATCGTATGAATATGTGTGTCAAGTCACGTCCTTCGTAGGATGCAAGCAGGAGTCTCCAAACAGGAATGTGCGACAAACAAAAGACTTTATTCAGATCAAAAGCACAAAAGCAAAGTTAGCACTGGGAGTGAATTGCTCCCAGCACTTACATAACCACCAGGAGGCAGAACCCTGCCCCCAGGTCACAAACCAGCATCCGCCCACAACTCCTTATAATTCCTCTTCCCCCTTTGCAATATCTTCTGCAAAACAGCTCACACTGCTCCGTACCACCCTCCATGTGTCCTACAAGCCCTTCCCTCATGTTCCACAGGTGAGCTGTTCAGGCAAGTCCCACTCTCAAACCCACATGACCAGCCACGGGAGTCAAGCTGCCAGCTGGGAGGTGGGGAGGCCAGCAGAGTGTCCACAGCAACTGGCGGCATCAGCGGCTCAAGGCAGGGAGGCGGCAATGTGGGAAACACACCCTCCGAGGCATCTGAAGTCACAGCAGGGTCTGCAGTAGTCAGCTGTCAAGCGGCGCTGGGCAGGGAGCTGGCAATGTGGGAAACAGCCGAGCAACGCCCTCCGAGGCTTCCAGAATCCTGACAAAGCTCACAGTGACCAGCTGATGGGCGGCAGGACCAGCATGCAGTAGCCAGCTGATAGGCGGCCGGGTTGGCAGAGGGCTTGTGGTGGGCTGTTGCGGCGGCAGAAGAACAGGAGGCAAGGGAGGGGGGCCGTCGCGGAACTCTTTTCTCCCCCCCTAGCTGTATGTCAGGCCCATGGCGCTCAACAATGTGCATAGAAATAAAGTATAGGATTATGTAGAAATGAAAAAACTAAAATATACCAAAAATTATGTGCCACCTAGATTATTGTGTTTATGAAAATATGAATTGCAATGCGTAGTAGTAATGACCATACTGATAAACATTGGAAAATTATGAAAATTTTCATGACTATGATTTAGAGGAAATATAGAAGAATATAGAAGAAAATATATTGGTCCTTTGGTGACTCCAAAATGAATTAAAATGCTAAATGGTCTGCTTGGAAAAAGGTTTTTTTTTAGCTTAAGTCTGCTCATGTGTTCATATGACCAATGTATACATATAAAATGTAGTTATTGTTTGAGATAATTAGTGAATTATCTCTTTGTTATTAATTATCAAGATCCTGAATTTGGGAGAAATCACCATTTAACATTGTCACATTTGGATCTTGAGAACAAATACATGTAAAAAAAAAGAAGTCTGAAGGGAAAAAAAAGAGTCCTGTATGAAAAGGTATTATTCCTAGGTTTCTTCTAAAACTATGTCATTTAACTGCTAATACGTTTAGAGATATATAGGCTCATATAAAACCTAGTATTTCTGAATATTTGTGAATTGTATATAAGATGCTTAAAATTAATTTAAATATTTGATTATTGTTATTTATGGGGATTGCTGGGGTTGTTTTATCTTTGGTCTTTTAATTTTTCTTGGGGTTTTTAGCGCTGTATTTACATTGTTTTTAACTAGGGCAATTGTTTAATCTTTTTTTAATGTTTGTATTTGCTATTTTATTCTGCCCTGTGAACCGCCCTGAGTCCTCAGGGAAGAGACCGAGAGTTAAACTTAAGATAATGCAAGATGCACGTGAAAGAGGTGGTCTTAAAATGCCCAATCTTAAATTATACTATGAAGCTGCGGTATTATCATCAATTAGTAATTGGTTCAATTTAACACAAGAGAGATTATTGAATATTGAAGGATATGATTTGTTATATGGTTGGCATGCTTATTTATTGTATGATAAAAATGTGGATAATGTTTTTAAGACACATATATTAAGATATGCCCTGTTACGAGTTTGGAAAAAATATCGTTATATGTTGAACTTTAAAATTCCAATTTGGGCAATACCTAAACATGTGATAGAAAATATAAATGTGGGATTTAAGCATGATGTGACTACATATAAAGAAATTCTTAGATTGGAAAGAAATGTGTAGCAATTAAGTCTTACTACCATTTTCTTCAGGTATTTGCTCTGATAGGATTTTGGTACATTGGGAAAAATGCTCTCTATCTCCAAAATTAAAGATTAATTTCTGTTTTATCCTTTAACCTTTAATATAGGTGTCTGTATTATTAGGATAATGTCAACATGATATATATTATAACAATGTTGTGCAGATGTTTCCCACAATACCCCAGATTCCTTTGAACCATCTCTATTGGTTCATAAGCCACCTTATTAAAAGCGAGTTATCTTTGCTGAAAAGCCTCAAGACGTATTTAGCAGTTTTTGATCTAGACATCATTTCTCCTCCAGCTCTTTCAGTTCACTGCTCTTTACTATAATAATTTTCAAAGAATAGCTTTTTTAGTCTGCTGTAATAAAACCAATACTGAGTCTTGTGAGGCTTTCGGTGGTTAATAATTAACAAAAGCTAATGTCATAATAAATATATTGATCCTTAAGCTGCCATGAGATGGTCCCAGGGTGGTTTTTTTAGAGGCAACTTGACTTTCTTGTTTTTCTTTGAAGACATTTTGCTTGTCATCCAAAAAGCTTCTACATAGACATTCTGCCATGAGATTCTTCATTGCTTTTAATCCATGTATCATCAGCCAGCAATTTTTTCTCTTGCTGAAAGAGGGGAAAAAATTACAACCTTGACATGTGACTTTTGTTTCCACTGCCAGAGTTTAGGAACTGCTATAAAATTACTGGAAAAGAGGTCTTGCAGTAATAGCTGTCAAAATACTGTGGGTCACCTGGAGGTTTCAGGAAAGGAGAAATCTTGTCCACAAGTTACTATGGGAGATTTTCTGGATATTATCTATTTTTTATATTATCCTTATGAATGACATGCTAAAAGACAGAAAACTCAAATTTTATAATTTTATCTGATGTCGTAGAATTTTATTTAGTTAGCCACAGAAATCACTTGTTTCAGCTGAATTTAGTGTGCTGTTTGCAACCAAACTAGAGACCACAACTAGTTAACTGCTTAAATATTAAACTATTGTCCCACTGCTGAGCACTGTTTGGCCTAGAAACAAGGCCTTCCTTTTATTCTTACCATTACAAGTAGTCCTCAAGTTACAAGTGTACTGCCCATTCCACTCATAAGTTGAAAACTCGTGGGAGGGAGTACAAGCAGCTTGTTAAGTGAACATGAGGTATCTCAGGGTAGGGAAGATCATGGAGGGCCTAGTGATGGAGAACAGGCCCCCCAGGCCTCCCCGACCCACTAAGATAACTCATGCTTCTCTCTCCCTTCCTGCCACACTGGACACACCTTCAAAAGATCCATTGCCTCTCTGCTGTGGTTCCTGCTGCGGCCCGGATCTGAGGCCGGGGGAGGCTTCTGCGTGCCTCTGGAGGCTGGATTGGGGCATCAGAGACCTTTTCCAGGCTGCTGTCACTGGATCTGAGGCCAGGGGATGCTTCTGTGGCCCTCTGATGGTGTGATCTGGGTGCAGGAGGCCTTTTCCAGGCCGCTGCCACCCCGATTTGAAGCCAGCGGGCACTTCTGCAGCCTTCCGGTGGCCTGATCCGGGTTCTGGAGGTCCGCAGAAGAGTCCCCCGACCTCAGATCTGGGTGGCAGTAGCCTGGAAAAGGTCTCTGAATGCCTGGATTGGGCCACTGGAAGGCTGCAGAAATGTCTTCTGGCTTCAGATCTGGGCGGTAGTGGCCTGGAAAAGACCTCTGATGCCCCAATCCAGCCTCTGGAGGCACATGGAAGTGTCCCCCGGCTTCTGTTCCATTCTCTGTTGCAGAGAAGAGGTCTAAAGTACCTTGAGATCACACGAGATCAGTAGCATGAGATCTCGCCTCACTGATCTTGTGTGATCTCCCGTTACTTTAGACCTCAATTCTGTGTGAACTCACCAAAGGCCTGGAGCAGCCAAGAAAGTGAAGGATCTTGATCTTCACAGGGTGAGTATTAAAGGCCTAGTGCCAAGGGAGACCCGGGGTAGGGGTGGGGAGGGAGGGAATAACCAAGATGAATGTTGCAGAGTCTCTGAGGTCACTTGCAGGGGTGAACGACTGCCATGGTGCTGCAATATTCATAATTTCGGGACTTGCTGGTAAGCACTGGGTGGTGCTTATCATATGATTTCCAATGAGGGTTAAGTGAATGCTCATAACTTGGGGATTACCTGTATTTATTTGTTTGTATTCCACTTTTATTATTTTTACAAGTAGCTCAAGGCAATAAACAAATCCAACACACCTTCTCCTATTTTCCCCACAACAACCCTGTGAGTGAATTGGACTGAGAGAGACTGAATGGCCCAAGGTTACCCAGCTAGCTTTCATGGTTAAGGTGGGACTAGAACTCTCAATCTCCAGCTTTGTAGCCTGTTGTCTTAACAGGCTGTTTAATTTGGAAAATGTTAATAAAAGTGATTGGTGGATTCCCCCAACACTCCCCAGCAAGTGTTGCCTACTGATGTGAAAACAGTCACCAATTTTACTCATGTGTGGTAGGTTTGGAGGAGGGTAAGCAGGTGTCTAGAAGACTGCATGTCTTGGAAGACTACTGGAAGTTATCTATCTATCAGGATGCCCAGAGTCCTTTCTTGTTCTGCCGAGTCCTTCCTTGAGGGAGATGGGTAATCTGGAAAAATAAAATATAAACAAACAAACAAACAAGTAGATAATGCAGGTGTCAAGGTTCTGACTAATGGACCCAATCAAGTAAGCACCAACGAGACTTTCCAACCTCTTTATGTAAAACTTTATTGAGTACATCATTTTGGTACGATTGAAAGCAAAACAAGTTTGCTATGAGAAATCGTCTCAGTGAGTTGGTAAACACTTGCAGAATGTCCTGGTTCACACAGTTGGATTTCTTGTAGTCTGGAGTCTACATTTCATTTTCCCCATCCCCTCCCCCCTAATGCGTTGTCAAGCTAAGAAGCAGTAAGGGTGGCAACATCATATACAGGTGAAACTCGAAAAATTAGAATATCGTGCAAAAGTTCATTTATTTCAGTAATGCAGCTTAAAAGGGGAAACTAATATATGAGATAGACTCATTACATGCAAAGCAAGATAGTTCAAGTCATAATTTGTCATAATTGTGATGATTATGGTGTACAGCTCATGAAAACCCGAAATCCACAATCTCAGAAAATTAGAATATTACATGCAATCAATAAAACAAGGAGTGTACATAGAACAATATTGGACCTCTGAAAAGTATGAGCATGCATATGTACTCAGTACTTGGTTTGGGCCCCTTTTGCAGCAATTACTGCCTCAATGTGGCGTGGCATGGAAGCTATCAGCCTGTGGCACTGCTGAGGTGTTATGGAAGACCAGGATGCTTCAATAGCGGCCTTCAGCTCTTCTGCATTGTTCGGTCTCATGTCTCTCATCTTTCTCTTGGCAATGCCCCATAGATTTTCTAGGGGGTTCAGGTCAGGTGAGTTTGCTGGCCAATCAAGTACAGTAATCCCACGGTCATTGAACCAGGTTTTGGTGCTTTTGGCAGTGTGGGCAGGTGCCAAGTCCTGCTGGAAAATGAAGTCAGCATCCCCATAAAGCTCGTCTGCGGAAGGAAGCATGAAGTGCTCCAAAATCTCCTGGTAGACGGCTGTGTTGACCCTGGACTTAATGAAGCACAGTGGACCAACACCAGCAGATGACATGGCTCCCCAAATCAACACAGACTGTGGAAACTTCACACTGGGCTTCAAGCATCTTGCAGTGTGTGCCTCTCCATTCTTCCTCCAGACTCTGGGTCCTTGGTTTCCAAATGAGATGCAAAAGTTGCTCTCATCAGAAAAGAGGACTTTGGACCACTGAGCAACAGACCAGGTCTGTTTTTCTTTAGCCCAGGTAAGATGCTTCTGATGTTGTTTGTTGTTCAGGAGCGGCTTGACAAGAGGAATACGACATTTGAAGCCCACGTCCAGGATCTGTCTGTGTGTGGTGGCTCTTGATGCACTGACTCCAGCCTCAGTCCACTCCTTGTGAAAGTCCCCAACACTTTTGAATGGCCTTTTCCTGACAATCCTCTCCAGGCTGCGGTCATCCTTGCTGCTTGTGCACCTTTTTCTTCCACACTTTTCCCTTCCACATAACTTTCTATTAATGTGCTTTGATACAGCACTTTGGGAACATCCAACTTCTTTTGCAATTACCTTTTGAGGCTTTCCCTCCTTATGGAGGGTGTCAATGATGGTTTTCTGCACAACTGTCAGGTCAGCAGTCTTCCCCATGATTGTGATTCCTACTGAACCAGACCTGAGAGACCATTTAAAGGCTCAGGAACCCTTTGCAGGTGTTATGGCTTAATTAGCTGATTAGAGTGGGACACTTTGAGCCTAGAATATTGCACCTTTTCACAATATTCTATTTTCTGAGATTGTGGATTTGGGGTTTTCATGAGCTGTACGCCATAATCATCACAATTATGACAAATCATGGCTTGAACTATCTTGATTTGCATGTAATGAGTCTATCTCATATATTAGTTTACCTTTTTAAGTTGCATTGCTGAAATAAATGAACTTTTGCACGATATTCTAATTTTTTGAGTTTCACCTGTACATGGTACAAGCTTGACAGGCAGACCCTCCCCGTAATGTGGAAGATATCTGAAACATAGTAAACACGTATTAATGACATTTTATTCTCTTTTTTCTCTCTTAAAAAATCCTTTTCATTTCTTTATTCCCTCCCTGCCTCCAAGTGTTTTTTCAGTACTTGCCATACTAATTTCACATGTTCCTTCATTGTCTCAGAATAGATGAAGAAGTTACCAAGATACACTAGGACCCCTTGGTATAGGTGCTCATGTAGCACTTCATTGATTAATTGCATGAACATGGCAGGGCCCCCCTGCAATCCAAAAGGCATTACTTTGAATTGGTAGCATCCCAGCAGGCAGTTAAAGGCAATTTCCATTCATTGCCTTCTTTAATTCTTACCCAATTACACGCCTCTCTCATATCTAACTTTATGAATATCTTTCCCTTTGCCAGGTGGCCCAACGTGTCTTTCATAAGGGGGAGGGGTAAATATTTTCCATGCACATACCATTGTCCTGCAAAAATCCATGCATAATCTTAGAGACACATTTTTTTTTCTTTAAACAGCACGGGGGCTCCTATCCAACACCTAGTGGCTTGGATGAAACACCTGGCTAGGTTCTTGTCAATGTTCTTAACTTAACTCCCCCATCTCTCTAGGCATCATAGAGTACATCTTAGACGGGTGGCCGCAAAGTCAGACATCCCCCACAAAATAATCCCTAATGGGTCTTTTGGTAAAAAAACAAAACGAAAACAGATCCAGTCTTATTTCCGGGGAAACATGATAGACAATGACATTTTACTGATCTAAGAATCAATTCCAGAGGAACCTATTGCCAAATAAATATAGTTGGTTGGTATTGATAAATACTTAAAAACATTGTCCTTAGGTCAAAATGAATGATGAGGAATCTTTATTGTAGCCAATAACCAGTCCAAAAATTATCTATTATTATCTGTACCAAATATTACTTTTTCCAATTCATTATGAATTTTAACTAAGTTGGTTGTTCCCAGCCATGAACAGCTGCACTATAAGTAGTATAACTATGATCAGCACACAATTACTGTGATGCTTAAAGTTGAGTCTATATGCTGATAGCCTTAAAAACAGAAAGACCAGAATCTATTATTTCAATTTAAAATATTGTGCGAAACAAAGATTATTATAACTAATCTGTTAAATACTGCCTTTTCTTACCATGCTGTATGGTTAACATTAAAAATGGTTTGTAGTATGTGTGCATTAAGAGATATATGGAAATTAAAGTGAGAACTATGTTATTTAATTAATCTATGTGTCTGATAGTTACTGAATTTTTGTTACTTCTGGTATTAAATTACATAGAAAAAACTTCAGAAATAATTTGGCTTTTATTAATGGAGAAGTTGCTCATGTGTTTTGTCTTATATGAATCCTAAATGCACTAGATTAATTTAATCCATATCACAAAAGGTGGAAAGAAATATAATTTGAATTGCTTAAGGACAGAGTGGTTGGGAATGAATTTCTTTTTAATAAAAATATAAAACTTTGAACTAATTTTATGGTCTTCAACTTCTGGGTAGCTTAAAAATGATTGGGTTTCATTTTCAAAATGTAGGACTCTTCTTATCTTTGGAACAATGAAAGTAAAAATGTTTAGTTACATTATGTTGATCTGCAGGATATTATGATTTCATTCCATGAGAAAAGAAATCAGCCAAACATTATACATTAAATTCCATTTTGTCCCAGCTGGTAAAATTCTTCAGTACTATGGAAAAGTATTTAGGATTTACTGTTATAATAAGTACTGCAAGCTGGGAACTAAAATAAATATTGCAGTCTAATTAGACAATTGTGAATTGTAAAGTATAATTATAAATAGATTAGAAACAAACTTTCTCCTTCCTATGTCTACTATTGCAGCTGTTTTCCTCAGAGTGAATGCCCAAGCATTTCTCTAAGCACAAGAAAACAGTGTATTTTCCCCACCATTGCCCCTTACTTCATTAAGTGCATTTTAAAATTCTTTACATTTTCTTGATTAAAATTTATTATGTGTCTTTCTACTTAATTTATATAGCTAATATATGGAAGTATAGCATATACAGTATATATGTTAATACCTAACAATGTTCCCTTTTAAAAAAAATACTGTTTTCTGATTTAGATCGGGAAGCCAAGTTCATTTATTCCCATTTTTAGGAGCTTGTACATTTTCTCAGTACCAGTAGTTTTTACTGCTCCTGGGAATTTAGTGCCCTTTATTATTAGGGACCTTTCTCTATTCTCTGGCTAACAGCCAGCTGCCACATCCTGTTAATATTTTTCTGCCTATCTCTAGGAAGTGCCCAGTCTTGAGAAAACACATCACACAGGAAAGCACATTGCTCTTTTAGTGTCTTTTTTTTTTGCATCATGGTTAGGAATTGTGAGACTTAAGAATGTAGTCAGATTGTCTGGGTCCAATTCCAAAGGGGATAATCATAGCCATAAATTTGGAGAAACTAAAATAGCTGGTATACTTGATAATGTTTCCTTTGGATTTTGAGTTGTAATGGATTTTTTATCAATTCATCTATAAACTGAAGTGGGTAATGAGACATGCTCATGCTTGAATAAAGATAGCAAGTTTGCCCTACATTTGGATTAATTTTTAGGTGCTACAGTAATAATGATACTTCTTCCTTAAAAGATGTAACTGTTCAGGAGGAGGGACTCACTCCCATCAATCTGGATAATGGTGGTCTCCCGTGGACATAAAGTCTCCCGAATAACCACCGCCACCCCACCATCCCTACCCTGAGCCCATGGTCGGTGTAGCACACGGAAACCTGGGGGGCATAACTCGGTCAGAGGAACCCCTCCCTCCGATCCCAACCAAGTTTCCGTAATGCATGCCAGATCAGCGCATTCCTCCTCGATCAAGTCACCCACAACAAGAGGCTCTTTAGTTCCTCTTCACTTTCTGCCATTAGATTGGTATCATCTGCATACCTTAGGTTGTTGATATTTCTCCCGGCAATCTTAATTCCAACTTTTGATTCATCTAGCCCTGCCTTTCTCATAGTGTGGTCTGCATATAAGTTAAACAGGCAGGGTGACAGTATACAGCCTTGCCGGACTCCTTTCCCAATTTTGAACCAATCAGTGGTTCCATGTCCAGTTCTCACTGTTGCTTCTTGACCCGTATATAGGTTTCTCAAGAGACAAATAAGATGGTCTGGTACTTCCATCTCTTTAAGAACTTGCTACAGTTTGTTGTGATTCGCACAATCAAAGGCTTTAGCATAGTCAATGAAGCAGAAGTAGATGTTTTTCTGGAACTCCCTAGCTTTCTCCATGATCCAATGTATGTTGGCAATTTGATCTCTAGTTCCTCTGCCTCTTCGAAATCCTGCCTGTAGTTCTGATAGTTCTCGATCTACATACTGCTGGAGTCTAGGTTGTAGGATTTTAAGCATAACTTTACTAGCATGTGAAATGAGTGCAATGGTGCGATAGTTTGAACATTCTTTGGCACTGCCTTTCTTTGGAATTGGAATGTAAACTGATCTTTTCCAATCCTGTAGCTACTGCTGGCAAATTGAGTGTAGCACTTTTACTGCATCATCTTTTAAGATTTTGAATAGCTCAGCTGGAATACTGTCACCTCCACTAGCTTTGTTGTTGCTCAGTTTTCCTAAGGCCCACTTCACATTCTAGGATGTCTGGCTCGAGGTCAGTGACCACCTCATCGTGCTTATCAGGGACATTAAGCTCATTCTTGTATAGTTCTGTGTAATTTTGCCACCTCTTCTTTATCTCTTCTGCCTCTGTTAGGTCCCTGCCATTTTGGTCCTTTAACATATTAGAACACGTTAAACAGTCAAATATTAGCTTCAATATCTGTGTATACAGCTTATTTTAAAATATATTCAGCAGACTTCCCTTTATGAGTCTTGTAAAAAAACTTATTTTGGTCTGAATTTATGTATTTCATTTTATGTAAACTTTTACAATTCCTCTATTTTACTGTTCCACACTAATTGCTTACCAATAGAGTTTTCAACTCCAGCATACCTAACAACTGACTGTATAGTTTAAAAATGAAAGAAGTCTTACAGAAATCATCTGGGTGTATGGAATTGGATGAATACACGATGAATACATGGATGAATTGGATGAATACATGGATGATTTCGAGCCATCCTTCAGGTTTTGAAAGATAGTTTTCAGGTGTTCACTTATGATAGCACCTATATAAAATTCATAGGCTTTAGCCTATATAGGCAGTGCTCACAGAGTAGGGTGAGGTATGAAAAGCTGTAGCCACAGAAGTAAATTTGTAATTATAGTTTAGTGCATTCAAAGATACTATTTTATAAATTCTATAAAAATTGAAGAATTTCAGGGTCATTATTTCCATATTGCTTATTGCCTGAAAGGCTCTATTATGAAGCAGAAATCAAAACAATTATAGCATGTGATTTTTAAGTGAGCTTGAATATCCACAGATAATCCAAATTACCAAATGTATAACAATTTAACATATACCTACTACTACTTCTTCCTTTCTTATTTTCCATGTATTTTACTTTGTCTGTCTTTGTTTTTGTCTATGTGCCTGCCTGCTTGCCTGTCTGTCTAATATCCATTATTTGGTTATCCCCTTGTGCGTGCCGCCAGAGAGAATTAAAATAAATTGAGTTTTTAATATTAAACAATTAGCTTATAATTGATATCAATATGATACAACCAATACTTTGGTGTGAGTTATGGCAGTTTTTTTTAAATGTTCAATTTAACATATTAAGGCAAATAATGTTATGCTTATAATTTTTACATTCAAAATTGAAATGAAAAGTTATTTATTTATTTTATTTATTTTATTGGATTTGTATACCACCCTATTCCCGTAGGACTCAGGGCGGTTTACAGGGCAGTTAAAACCATGAATACAAAAATTAAAAACAATTAAATTAAATTCAAGCCCCAAGAGTAAATCTAAAACCCAGTTAAATTAACAATATTTCTCTGGCTGACTGTGGAGCAGAACATTAAGATAAGTGTCTTAGGGACTTCCAGTTTTGTTGTTGCAGTAAGACAATGCTGGGTAGCAGGGCTCTGCTTCCCATGCCCAGTTTCTTCCTGCTGGGGGTCCAAAAAGGACCAAAAGTCACCCTGTAGAGGTGACGAACCAAGAGGGGAGCCTCGTAGATCCAAGAAAGCTCTTAGGACCAGCAGGAGAAAGACTGGCTGCTCTTATGCAGCCAGTTGGAAGCTGCTGACTGCTGGAGAAAAAGCGATTCCAAACAAGCGTGACCTGGGTGAGACTCTTTTCTTTCTTCTATGATCATAAAATCTATTCTGAAAAAAAGCACCCAAAAGCAACAGAATTAAAGGGAGGTTTTATATATATATACCAGCCCAAGATACACAAAGAAGGAACCCCACTCAGACCCATAGTCAGCTCCATAGGCTCACCTCTACAAAATCTAGCCAAATTTCTTGCCAAACAACTACAGCCTTACGCAAAATCCATCACCTCACACGTACAAAACTCATTCCAATTCATAGAGATCATAAGTAAACTAAACTTACAGCCCTGTGACCTACTTGTAAGCTTTGATGGCGTATCCCTCTTCACCCAAGTGCCAATCAAAGAAGCCTTCACAGCTATCCGAAATAAATACAGCCCCCCAAAACACATCCTAGATCTGACCAACCACTGCCTATCCAACACATACTTCATCTACAATGGACAAAGATACAAACAAATGGAAGCAGCACCCATGGGATCACCCCTTTCACCTGTCATCGCAAACCTCTACATGGAACACTTCAAAACCCTCGCTCTAGAAAAATCAAACCACAAACCCAAACTCTGGCTCAGATACCTAGATGACACCTTCGTAATCTGGCCACACGGCAAAGAAAAACTGGATGACTTCCTCACACACCTCAATAGCCTATACCCCAAAATACAATTCACCATGGAAACAGAAGCTAACAATCAACTTCCCTTCCTTGATGTCTTAGTCTACAAGAAATCCAACGGCTCCCTAGGACACACTATCTACCATAAAAAACACACACACAAACCGCTATCTGAACGCACTCTCACACCACCACCCAGCAGAGATCAACTCTGTAGCCAAGACACTCATCTCCAGAACAAAACACCTAGCTGACGAACAACACCTAAAAACCGAACTACACACTCTCAC